>NW_026623246.1:4884308-4989649 GCF_030028575.1 Malurus melanocephalus
GCTGGGCTCCTCGGAGCGTCTGCCCGCAGCGGGGACCAACCTCCTCCGAAAGCTGGAGGGGAATGGAAATGTGCAACATTCCTGGGGCTTCGTTAGCATCAGATTTCCCAAGCGCCTCCCTTTAACTCCTTCGTTCCTCCAGCCCCTGCTGGCTGCCCGGTGCGGCGATGGGACGGAGACGGGGGCTACCCCGCGGCTCCCGCTGGCTCCGGCTCTCCCGCCGGCGTTTCTTGGCGGTGTTTCCCCACGGCGACCAGCCAGGGAAATGTACATGACTTAAAAGGTTGAGTTTCATTCCGAGCGGTTTAACTGCGCCTCAGGAAAAAAAAAAAAAAAAAAAAAAAAAAAAAAAAAAGAGAGAGAGAGAGAAAAGCCCTCAAACCCAAACAGCCAACATCTCAAACCCTACAGGAATAAAGTACACGCGCCTGCAGCCTCCAGTTAAGAAAACTTCTCGCGGATGAAAAAGTTATAGGTAGTTTGGATTTCTTGGTTCTCACTTCGATCGTCAGGAACCTACATCAAAGATAGCCACGACCGCAGCTGCCGTCTTCTCGGAGGGCTGCAGCAGAACCGAAGCGAAGCTCCGATTTTGAAGGATCAGCCACGCAGCTGTGCCCGTGTGTATTTGTTTCTGATAAAGTGGTTTCCCTGGACCCTTTCTGGCGGCGCTCACACCGAGGTGTGAGGCTCAGCATACCTTTCAAGTGCTCCGAGGCGTGAATAACTCCTCGCAGCAGGAGCCACCTCGCTTATCTAATCTCTTCCACATGCTACCGAKGGAAAGCGGCACCAAGTATGTGTCCAGTTCAGCACTGCGATGCCAATTTGCGAAGTTGGCCAGCACAGATACAATAGCTAAGGACAGAAGAACAATTRTAGAAAATACTATTTATTGATTCATTAGCTTCAGCTTCCTTCCATCCTTGRGCTCATACGCATGTAAAACCTCCTCAGAGTATTTTTGCAATGTTCTCACACAGTCCCTTTGCTATCATTTACACAGGCAAGAGGAGAAAGAGTATTGTTGCTTCTTTTTGTTCTGGGGTTTTCCCCTATAAATACTATTTGAAACTTGTTGAGAATCTCTTTGTTCTTTTTAATTCAGGCTAGTTCATTTACTGTTTCTCTTGCTACTGGAAAAGCATATCAAATACATCACTTGCAAACTGGCTTGCCATTTTTTTAACTGGACATTACTTCTTTTGAAAACACTGGCTTTTCAAAACTAAAATGCTGTGCAGTAGCAACAGCAAAGGCACCAAATACACAGGGATTGTAGTGCCTGCTGAATTCTGCAGGGCTGGTGACMTGCCGGGTTGTAGAACACCTGCCTGGGACAGGGATACCCGTTAGCTCTGCCAGACCAAATTCTACATGAAACGTCCAACAGTTCCTAGACTCTTTGCTTAGACCTTCAACTGAAGTAGAACTCCAGGGTCAACTACTCCTGAGAGATCCTACATTCTCCTGTGGCTTCTAGTAGCTCTACAAAAAGGGAAATAAACATGGAAATAAACCTCCACAGTTTGTCCCTCCAATATGAGCTGCTTTTCTTCTGAATTAATGAATACCCACGTATTTTCTCAAGTTCCTTGATAGATTTTGCAGCCAGTACACTGCTACCACAGCTGTATTATTTTGGGGATTTGTGCCAGTGCATATAAAGCTACATAAGATACAAACTCATCTTKGGATCATCTTCAGAAATGCCATAAAAAGAGTTGCTATAGAGTTGGGGATGATTCTCAGAGCAGCTACACCTTCAGGTTCATAATTCATGAAATTACATAAGGAATGATATTTCCAGACACTACACAAATCAAAAGCAACTTTACTGAATTTGAGCCCTTTATATACTGATGGGAAAAAATAAGAATAAAATTTACCTTCAAACCTGAATATTAATAACTTTTTTCCAAAAAGAAAAAGAAGCTTTGTCATGCCAGTTATAGCGCCAACAGTAGTACTGATAGGTGTATCAGCTATATGACACTATTTGTAGGTACCAGGTACACAGGTACCAGAATCACCCAGCAAACCTGCTCAGCATCCAAACTCAAGTCAGTGACTTGTTTGTAAATATACATAAAGCAGTACCTGTCCTACTCTTGCTTTCCTTCCCTGTGTGGCACTGTGTAAGCAGGAAGAGTCCCTACTTCAAGTGTTTGAAAAATGATTTGGTACAACACTTTTCCATGTAATTTTTTCGGATTTGCTGTGTTTGCTGGCACAAAAGGAGCAACTCAGATCAAAGAAGTAAGTAAGGGACTCCTGCATCTACACTATGTGCAGTTTGGGGAGGGTTTTCAGACCTAGCAATCATTAAAATTCATACAGAACTGGTCTGTACACCTACATTCCTGGTGAGGCGCTGGCACCTGTTTGACGTCTGTCCAGAAAGGAKCATATCCTGTTAGATGCCCCCAAAAGGCACCCTTTCTGCAAGTGCCAAAACTGAATGCGATAGGTAAGAAAGACTGGGTAATTGCTGCTCAACAGCCCTGCTACTCTGGACCCGGAAAAACCCAAACTCCATTTATTTAGTTCCATCTTCAAGTAGACGCGGCAGCTCTATCGCTCCCCGTGCAGCGGGAGGTGGGCTTTGCCTGTCTCGAAATCCATCCTACCGAGGCCAGCGAGACCCTTAACGGAGCATCCACATCTCCTGCAGGCCCGCGGAGCCCTCGGGGGGCGGAGGGGCCCGTGTCCCTCCCGGGGCGGGGCGGCAGCCGGCAGAGGGCAGCAGGGCCCCGCGCCGCACCCGCGGACACCGCCCGCACCGGCTCCGTCCCCATCCCGGCCCTATCCTGTCCTGTCCGGTCCCCGTGCGGGGAGAAGAAGTCGCTGCCCTCGCRCTCCCGCGTCGTCCCCGCTCGGGTTCGCTCCCCTGGCGGTGCTTTGGCRTTTGTCGAGGCTGTGCGGCGGCGCCGGGMGCGGAGCAGAAACCCGGGAGGACGYACCRCATCCTTCGAGGCCATTGGCTTTGACCAAACCTCAGCGGCACATTTCTTCTGCTTGATTCCTTGTTGAGGCATCTGGATGAAGTAAAATGTTCTTTCATGTGTGCTCTCTGCATGAGCCAGTATTTTGAAAAAGTCCGGACAACCTGCATTAAGCATTTTTGGATAAYGTTTGGAGCTGGATGATATTTTGCAGTATGGATGACAGAAACCATCCAAAGCAGTCATACATAACACAATTGCTCAGTATGATTTTTTTTTTCTTACATTTCTAGTTTAAACATGCAGGCATTTTGGAAAAAAAAAAATCTCTTCCAGGTACCTAAATCTAAATCTCACATTATTTTCCCGCCTTTCACAATCTTCTACAATAGCGATGTTCAGCAATTATTTGATCCTGCAGACCTTGCAGACATGCTTAACTTATCAATCTGAATTAATACTACATCCAGCAGCACTGCTTGCAGTGCATACCTTTCCAGATACGCATTTTTCTTTAATCAAAACCCAAACCAGAACAAAATAAGTATTTTTGTCTGGTTGTTTTCAATTGTTTATTTTTTACAAGACTTAGTGTTTTAAGCTCAAATTCCAAATATTCCTGTCATTTTTAGTATATGTTGGTTTCCAAAGAAGATTGATARTTAAATAACTACTCTTCAACCAGATGGAAAACATGGGAGTAGTTTCGATTTTTTCCATTTAAACTAATGGAATTTTTGCATGAACATTAGCTAAGAAAGAAAAAGAAACTAAAAAGAATCAAATCCTGCCAGAAKGTATGGAACTAGCTATCAGGCAGCATTTGAAACACTCTAATTTTGCTCATTGTCTTGTATYCTTTTTCAAAACATTACCAAATTTAAATCCCAAGGTGTTTTCAGCATTTTTTAGAACTGCTGAGTTTCCTGCTTAGAAATTCTTTTTAATGTCCACTAACCTTCAGGCCTTATTTCTAGACTAGATTTCAATAAATTAAATCTGTACACTGTGAACAGATTCCTAATCAAAGTATGGATGAACTAATAATATTTGAACTGATAATGGTGCATTAAGGGATTGACAAGATTTGTCTAAACAGCCRTTACCAACAGTTGCTGATACAGAATGAAGAGACCTCAAACTTTTATTCCTTCCTTCCTTGAATGACTTTATGTCATTGCAAAATGGCTTGCAATGGTATCTGTGATGACTAATTTGCCTGTAACTATACTTTGGAGAACTGAACAATTGAAAGAATGAGGAGACAGCCACATCTCTGAAGTAGTACTTCTCTCTGCTACATCCTCCATAAAAAAACTAGCATCAAATCTCACAAAGATAGTCAGCCTCCCTTTAGATGTCTAGATTGTCATCCCTTTACAGATAGCAGTTTACCATCTAATTGGCATGGGGAAGGAAATGGAAACTCACAGTTGTCCAAAGGGAGATGTAGAAACTACACTGAATAATGTCAATAATAAAACAATCCCCCCCCCCCCCAAAAAAAAAATAAATTCAGAACTCTGTGAAAACAATAAACAAGGGAAACAGTATAATTCAAATGACGAACTTTACTGCTGTTAAGTCACACACAAGAAGAACTTGTTACCTTGGCATAACGGATACTGAGAGCTGGAAAAAAGAAGAGCTATTCTGTGAGAAGATCAATGCCAAAGATCTCAGATAACGTGTATTGCCAATCTCCACCTGCTCAGAAGCAACAATAATTCTGCAGTATAGCTACGAACAAATTATTTTTCTAAGTAAGTTTGGGAATCCAAACAATTTTAAGGAATCACCTGATTTTTTTTTTTTTTTTTTTTTTTTTTTTTTTTTTGTAAATTCACTTTAAAAAAAGTGGATTAAGTTAGTCTGGTAGTACAAGTTTAGTCTTTTTTCACTTCTGGGGTAAAAATAGTACAAAGACAAGAAACACAAATGTTTCCCTCCAGTTGCTGAGAGAAAACTAGATCCTTTTCATAATGTAGCTCTCAATTGTGCTAAAACTGAACAGGAKAATGCACACACCACACTTTGAAACTAATAGCATTTCATTGTTTCCACAGCCCAATGTTGTTTCTCTGCACAAGGGTCTGCTGACTCAAATCAGTGTTCTAATGTGCTCTGCATTGGCTCACAGGGTTGCACGCAGCTCTGCAGGGGTGCTCTGTGTTGCAACTGCTTCCTCCAAGTGAGCTGATTMTGCCTTGTGAATAAGCCTTCAGGCTCTCAGACTTCACACAACCTAGGATTTTACAGCTGGAGTGTACTATGAATACTTTGAATTGGTCAGGGCTGAAAGAACACTGCATTTTCTGACAAATCTTACCAGTTTGAAATCTTAATTTGTCCCAATTTARAATGAAAACTGTTAAAACATTTCCTAGGAAATAGGTATTCCACTAACTTGAGAAACAAAGATTCACAGCATTTCCAAAAAGCAACAATTTCTTCCAAAAGCAGTGGAGCCCCAAATACCAGGAGGTTCTTGTATTCCTGGATCCCTGAGGCAAGGAAGAGGCCACCACACAGGAGTAGATCTGAGTGAATGGAAAACTGGCAGCTGACCCGTCTTGCAGAGGACTATCAGAAGTTATCTGTATTCCATTATAAGGCTTGCTGAGATAAGCTTTCATGAAATGTTTCACTCTCAATGAACCAGAAACTTCTGACAGAAAACATGCCAGCAGAATGGTGTTTCCAAGAGATGCATTCATAGCTGGATGACACAAAGTAGACCCGACTCAGATWAAAACCGAGTAGCCCCGACTCGGGTAAAAACCRAGTAGACTCGWCTCGGGTAACACRATGATAAAAGCATCTCAKACTTGGCTAGACTAGCTGCTMAGYATTAGTTTGGTGCTGCAAGTCTCAGTTTCCCAATGTAATAATAATCTTTGAGTCACCTTCTGTTCCTCTAATTGCCAACTTCACTCCTTCAGTAATGCCATACGAGGCACTAGAAGCACAGCTCAGAATCCTTATTAATGTTTTTGTACTTGGTTAGAGAGAATCTCTTGGACAGACATTTTTGCATTCAACTTCGAAGGTTTGTAGTTGAATACAGATCACCAGACTGCCCAGAAATTCTCCTGATCAAAGCACCTTAACAAGGAGTCTTGTCCTTTTCCTCAGGGTTCCTATATCATGGTAATGGGAAAAGCACACGAATGATGYGGGAAGATTGCTCTTAAGCCTCTCTAGAGCTAAGTTTTGGAAGACCTTATTGTGTTCCCAAGCCTTCATACATAAGATCTATAATAGATGGAATGCTTGAGGTGCATCTCACCAATGTACATTCAAGCTACCAAGAGCTGTGGAGCAGGGTCCCCAGCTGCACATAAATAATGTGTTTTCAGTCAATGTCAGCAAGTACAAGAGATATCTAACTTCTCCACTTTAACTGCTGTATTTCCTTCCATACACTGTTTCTAATGGCCAGAGGACAAATTGAATCTAAACTGTTGTCTCTTTTTCGTTACAAGAGTATCAGAAACTGCCTTTCACTAGTAGCACTCAGATTTTCTCATTATAAAATCTGATTTGATTTTTTTTTATACTTTTGCCAGTTTTTCAACTGTTTGGACCAACACATACTCAGGTAGGTGTTTGCAAAGAATGYGACAGAAATTAATTAAAATCAGTAWCCTTAATTCTSATAYTTTTCAAGTCATGAAAGTTTTATTTTGTGGCCTTAATAAAAGCATTGGGTTTGCACATACTTATATGTTAAATATCTGGTATAAATCAGGGCAGGTTACCACCTAACAAAACTCCCTGGCCCCCGCAAAAATAAACAAATCTAAATATGGTATAGGTTGGACCAAAATGTATCAACTACTCTTGGAACATCAAAGAACCCAAAGGGAAAAGAGATGGTGGTTAAAGAAAATATTTTTAAAAGCTAATACAAGTGAAAAATGAGGAAAAGGTCCGGGATTCACTAGGGTGAATGGTAAAGGACCMATAGCTATAAATGGTGTCAGGATTTCATGCAGAAAGTCAAAACAGATTAAAAAAAAAAAAACCCAAACCCTAAAAAATCTGGAACTGACTGGGTGCAAGACTGGATTAATTATCTTTGAAAGTCTTCAAATCACAAAACAATATTTTTCTAAACAAAAAATATTTGGCTTAGTACATGTAGAGGTTTTTGACTTACGTTATAAAGAASAGACTAAGAAATCTAACATTCACTTCCAAAACTTCTGTACCAGGGCTTGTCACTATGGAAGTARGACAAGATGGTCGTATTTATATTTTACTTTAGTTGACAGATTCTGTTAAGATTAGTTTTCTTGAAACTTTGAAAAAAAAAACCACAAACCAAAACCAACTGTGTTTGGAATTATATACTTAATATTTTGACAAGTTTTCAGCAATGTTCCTTCTAATCAATTTATGYCTAACAGTTAGAAACAATTACAATGTCAAGCGCTGGCCAACAATGAAGAAATTAAATGTAACCAATGTGAAATCTTCCTGTGGGCATTTCAGACCAGAGACACACCAGGTTTGAATCTGATAATGTTTCTATTTGTTTTTTAAACAAACATACAATCACTGTTAAAAATGGGGACTTGAACCTGGAATTGAAAATGACAAAATTTTGAGTGTTGTCTATATTTCATTAATGGTGAAAAATATCACCRGTCAGTCTTGAAGCTGCCAAAGAGAACAAATAAATAGACAGCTAGATAATATTTATGCACACAACTTATAGCAGTGTAATTTCAAAAAATCCAGACTGCAGAGCTACAAGAAAGATAGGAATGCATCTCAGTGCCTTTTGCCTTCAGGGTGAAAATGGGAAGAAAACTTCTGTTGTAATAACTTCTAAGGTTAGCTTTTTTATTTCTTTTATGACAATTTCTAGTTTTCCGGACTAACAATGGGAGAAACAGCACAGGAGTGATACCATGGAGCACTTATAGGTTTCCAGTTCTTTATATTTATTCATCCAAGAATAACTGAGGATTTTTTTTTTTTGTGTAGAGAAGAAGTTTTTCAGACATACCCAAAGGAAGGGCAGAGCTGAGAAAGGTTTCTGCAATGATAGGCAGCATTGTAGCAGTTGTCAATTTAGATCTGTGCATTTCCATATGCAAACAAAGTTTTAAGAAAAAGGGAGTTATTATTAAAAAAAAGGGCTAAATTAAGACTACTAAGCTACTAAGTACTCTAGACTTCATCCTCATTTGCTTCATGGAAGGAGCTTTACTACAGATGGAAATCAGGCGCTCTGTGTTTTCCTAGCTATTATAAAAGCTCTTGCAACAAASATCCTGTAAGGGCTTCTCTTTGTGCCTTTCCTTAAGTAAGGATTTTGTTTTCTCCTTGAGAAAGGAACCACACTCTTGCTGTATAAGACAGAAGCAATCTAGCTTTCATGGTTCCTAGGGCAGAAACCTGCACAGTAAYGCACCAGGCTCTTCTCAATAATGCTCCAGTGTCTGGTGGTCTCTCAAATACCCTTTGTAAACAGTTTACATTGAYCTTTGCTCCAAGCTGTGAGATGTTTTGGGATCTTTTTTCAATATGGCTATTTGCCCACCATCAAGACCTTATTTTGGTAATCCTAAAAATAGGCTAGGATCAATTACAAAGACTTTTCCTCAACAATATAGTTCTAAAATAAATTTAAAGCCTAGGATTTTGGCAAAAAATCACATTAACAGTCAAACTGGAAATGTTTCAAACGCTGATTGATCGAGACCCAGCTGAGTTTATTCTACTCAAGATAGATTTTCATTAGATAGTCCAAGAGGAGTGTTTGTGTTGGCCTCTGTTTCTAGAAATAACATTAACCTGGCAAAAAWTGTTGTTTCCATAAAGAAAAGGCAGTTGAGCAGGCCAAATATCTGTGTCTTTCTTCTCATGTACTACATTAGTTTCACTTACATCCTGTGTTTATATTTTCAGGAGCTGCATTGGTTTCTGTGCTGTGGTTAAATCACCTGTCTAGCTCTCTGAGGTACTTACCTGGCCAGAGTTTCTGAGAAGGTCACAGTCCAACTCATATATATTCAGAACACATCTGAGACTCAAAGAAGTGTTCTCTCTCCATTCTTCACCCAAAAATTTTGATTCCTAGACAGTTAAGGTACAAACTTTTGGCCATCCAGGCACAGTCACATAGCTAATGGGACCCAAATATTTTTTACAATCTGAGGCGACATTTAGCTCTTGTGACATATTTAGGTGGTTTTGAACGGCACWAATAACATGGTTACAAATGTCCACTGGAAGACTTGAAAAACCAACTCGGGTCTTCTACACTGTCATTTAGGTCCTTCACTTTACTCTCCATTGCTTTATTTTCAGTTATATGTGCTTTAAGGTGAAGAACAGTCTTCCTTACCCTCTAGAAGTGTGAGACCCAGAGTTACTAGAGGAAAAGAAACTCATAAGAGAGATTCAACCCATGGAAATTTTCATTTTTAKTTGAAGAGGATTATGCTTTTCAATTTTTCGTATGATCCTTGTAGAGGAAAAGTGGTATATAGTGTTTTCAAACAAGACAGTCTTCACTGCATGAGACAAGAACATATTTGCAAACTTGTAAATGTTTAAGACTTTCTTCTGGAGTATGTTCACATAAATGGGATGTTCCTTTTGTATGCATGCATCATAAGGTATGGAATTCTTTCTGCATGGAAAAGGGGGAAAAATGAATATGGAAGAAAATTACAATTAAAAATGCTGGATTGATCTCTGAAAGTCTTATTACTTTTACAACAGTTTACTACCAAGGCAAAGTTTGCTTTACACTGTCTTGAAAAKAAACAAATCAAGTGCATACCATGCATGTGACAATACTAACTGCTTAAAAAAAAAACAGTGCATGCCAGTTGCTGAATTTATTTGGAATGCACATTTATATGTTCCAGGTTCACTTGCAGTGTATGTTTTTAAACTTTTCTCTTTATCCAGCTGTCAGCTCAAGCTCAAGTTGAGCCAATGAAGATTTAAGAAAATATTTGCTTCCACATGCTTTCCTTCCCTATGTAACCTGGGCATTGTCTCTGACTCAGATACATTCCCAGATCCTCTCAGATGAGCTATATCTAGAGATAGCTGTATCTAGAGATAACTGGTTTTTTGGTTTTTTTTTTTTTTTCAGAACCTCTAAAATAGGTGCTCTCTTTCTGTATTTCAATGCCTGAAGCAAGGCTTTCATTTCATATCCTTATCCRTGGTTTCCTGATGTGGTCTTTCCCTTCTCATTTATTCTTTCATGCTTTGAAGATTGTTTTCTAGGCCCAATACTTTCATTGCATCATTTTGTCTCTGCATTCCTTAGCTAGCACTGGCTTCTCACTTTTATGAAACACAAACTACTGATCTTCTTTTTCATGTTCCTCCATGGACTCTCCACATTCCAAACCACCTCTCTTTCATTATAGACTGATAAGCCCTCACCTCTTCTTTGCATATTTATTAAAATTTAAGGCATCCCTCACATTTTATTCATCACATCTGAAATTTCTAAAAAGTTTCTGCAAAAGGTTTTTTTATATCCAGGGATAATGTAGTACACATACTCACTACTCCACGATAGCTACCTGTACATTGAAAAGTTTCTTTCAGCTGTGGATAAYCTAAAAGCTGCTGCAAAAGATTTTCATTTGAAAATTAAGAAAAATACAGTTGAAGAGTGAAATGTGAAGAGCACACAATTTGAATTATGTTCAGACGTAATMCTAGAGATGAAGACTGGTATTACTGAGGCAAAATGGAGCAGAGACCACAACATGAATAAGAAGCACAGTGCATAAACACCAGTCACGGTGGACTGAACCTGAGTATGGGATAAGCACTTCCTCAACTGCTTTGCTGAAGTACAGCCACAAACTACCCCTTGTTCCAGAAAGTCCTGGACAAAAATGTTGAAGAGCTTGAAGTTATTTGTTAAGTCTGAGAAAGTAATCTCCTTACTTTCAGAGGAACATTATCAGCCAAAGATCTTTCATGTTTATTGTATTTTTAGAGCAGAGGGAACAGTTTTCACACGCTAGTTATACTTTTTGAAATACTTTCTTCAAAAATTTTACCCCAAAGCCACATCCTGCAACAAAATYTTCAAATTGTCACCACAGACACAGCAAGTACATAGGAACCCRCATCCTCAGGAACAAGACTGGCAAAGCATGAGATTCTGGCTGGAATACCTAAGCTTTGAATGATTTTAACTTCTGTTTCTGGGTCAAAGCTTGCTTTTCCTTATTCTCATAGAAAGCTCTGTTGTGGTCAGCAGATAGCTGTATTGCTATGCAAGAGTACAATTTTTTGTTAACAAATGGGCACTCAAGCTATCATACAAGGGAAATATGACATACTTAATATATTACTTATAACCATAGTCTAAAAATAATACAACTGCATATTACAACGGTGCAGTGTAGAAACATGAGTTATGCAATAAAAGGGGAAGTGAGAATTTACTTCCTTCTCCTAAAACTTAAAAAAGGAATGCTACCAAAGGAAGAACAATGCTATTGTTAAGTTCCTCTTTTAAAMATTATTGATTCTATTGAATTCAAATGGAGCTCATATGCAACTTGTATTTTATGGAAAAACTGTATTGCCAACTTCATCTGGAAGACACAGTTAGTTTACGAGTTTCATCTCAATAAATCTTTCATTGTCTTATGCTCTTGTGAATCAAGTGAGATGTTTCTTGAATAAAAGTGATACAATTGGCCACAGTTGGGTTGTTGTAATTTCCTTGCACAGTGAAGGAGAATCTAAGCTTGACTCATACTTGACTCACAGACATTTGGTTGCAGACCAGCACTAACTATAAGCCATGGAAATCTGTAGAAGATGAGACAATAGAAAACTYAAGGTCTCCAACATCTTAACAGTAACGCTCAGAGCTCAGCTTTACTTTACCTGAACACAGTAAATACTACCCTTCAAATCATCTATAAAGTTATGTGGGCAAATTTTTGTTAACAATATGGAAATAAACAAGTTCCCTGGCTAGAGCTGAGACYAGTGCTACAGTGTGTTAAGCTTTAGCAAGCAGCTTTTCTTTCAGGATTCATCATACAAGATTGTATTAGGGTGGAAATTAAAGACTATTGATTTGGTTAAAGATTGTCCTATATCTCACACAAATCTAACATAATGTTATGAGTTGCCCAAGACAGGTCAAAGCTGTCAGAGTACGACAAAATTGTTAGCCTCATGTTTTTGTATTACATGTACTTTTTCTGTAGATTCAACTTGCACACCTGTGACACCACTTGGCCTGGCTCACTGGGATCTACCAGAAAGGATTGACTCTGTAGACAAATTCCAACTGTGAAATCCATATGCATGAGCTAATTTCACATGCACCAYCCTTTGAGGTGGGGCTAGAAGATTAACCTCTTTATAAATAGTTTTCCACAGTTGCTTCCATATTTAGTACAAGATCTGAAAGCAAGTTCTGCTTTCTATTTTTCCCTTTAAGAGCAGGAAGGGCCAAAACCCTAAAACATATTTTTCAGGAGCTATGGGGAACTTCTCTGGCAAAACATAGTTCTGATGACTGTTTCTGAAGGTTTGCACCAGTTCCTTGCAGACACAGACAGGAAAACGAATGATGAGGCAAGAACTCTGTTTTGCAGTTCTGCACATCAGAAAAAAAAACAAAACACATAATTTATAGTGCTGGTCTCCTCATACTGTCCCTCACGCCAGATGCATATCACACCTGGACAAATGCTACACCACACATGTGCTCCATGTGACAGACATGTTTACTTACAGCAGAAAAATTTGCAGCCTAATGCAGACATGCATCCACAGAAAATCAAATGCATGTGCAAAAAGTTGTAACCTGGCATTTGTACTTGAAAATTACCTGCTAAGAGGGAAAAAAGAATAAATATATACTCACATTTTTGAGATATTTTCTGACAAGCAAAAAAATGCTGACGATTATCTCCTTAAAGCATTCTGTAATCACTGTGAAAATAATGGGTGGTTGCGAAAGTGGGGGTGGAACAAGTTTATTTTACACCCTGAATAACAGAAAAAAAAATATCTCAAAGTAATGAAGTTGTTTGCAACTACTATTGTGTTGTCAAAATAACAGTATTAAGTGTTCCAAAGGCTTTCCCTGRGCCTCCAGGCAATGTGTGAGGTTTTAATATTCATGTGAATGTAATGGAACAGTCAACATGGAGCAAATGAAGGAGAAAGCTTAAACTTTTTATTTTAAAAAGGAGAAAGTTTTAAGTGGTATGACCAGAGAATCAACTTCCATGCTTGTTCTCACACAAGTTAACACGGGTTGACCTTTGGATGGAAGAAACTTCAAATTAACATTCTACCTGTATGAACCACGCTTACAATATTTTAACAAACAGGAAAGACAAGTGCATAGGGAAATAAGTCCCAGAGGGAAGAAGTGAGTAAGGAAAGGGTTGAACAGCTTGAAACAGGTAAAATACACCATTAATTTATTTCTGACAGAGTCAGGTAATCTCTCTACTTTTGTCTTCTAATACCTTTTATATTCACTTTAGTAAGAAGCTTCAAAATCTTACTCATGCTTATGCTATTTGATTTCATTAATGCATATGAAATCTAACACATGCGTTAATAAAATCAAATGTTCATTTAAAAATGATACTTCTTATTAGGCTAACATTTGCAYACAATGCTCTGAGCAATATCTAAAAGCCTGTTTTGGAAATCTAAAGAAATTACGTTAATAACAAATGCTGACATTTTCAAATGAAGGCCCTCAGGTKACAATTTTCCAGTTAATAACAAGTATCATTTTGAACAAGTTAGATGAGATTTCCATATTCCATGTCACGACATTTAGAGGTTTCCTTTCAAGGGTGCAGACAATTTCATTCTATCATAAGATTAATAAAGTTAATAAATGAGCTGTGTTAGTTGGGCTTTTCCTACCTCAGCTGCAAATTATGTTAGATGCTCAGCTCTCACAGTGAAGAAGGGGGCTGACTTGAACAGATTTTTACAAAGAACAGAGAGGGATATATGTATATGCTATGTACAAACAGAAGAAGTATGGATGTACACAGTGATATTAATATGTGAGAGCTGGAAAACTTAGACTAAAATTCATTGGGCCCAGTGAAAAAGTCTCCCTCAGGCATCTCTGACTTACTAATAAGACCTTAAAGAAATTTTAACAGTGTAAAGCCTGGATAGCTAAATTTTTGCCTGAACATATTCYACATGCAGAAATGGAAGCCATTGACTAACTCAAGGCCCTACCATTTACAGAGGGAAAAAAAAGTGGAAATCCATCTTCTAACTGTGATGGTGGATAGAATTCTAGTAACTAAGCTTCGATCATAGACTTTTCATAGACTTTTCTAATTTCCTGTAGTTAAAAGTGTGAATTTGCCAGCTTCACTGCTCACATTTTCAGATTAAAGCACCTTCTTCAAYTTTTCATCCAGGTTGAGATATCAGTTTGTTTTGCTCTTCATTTTCCACTGTAAGAGTCAATATTTTCCTTTTAAACGTTATGAAGAAGTAATTCTATTCTTTGTTTTGAGTTCCTGAAACATGCCTTCAAAAGAATGGAAATAAAGCAGGATCATAGTGCTTTTGAGCACACTGAGTTTTAGCTTCTTGATTTGCTCTAATTTTAAAGAATTTTATATTATGTTCTTGTTAACTWGTTCCTATACTCAATGAACTTGCACTTCAATTTGATTTTTAAAAAGCTGCCTTTGGAAATTTGTTTGATACAAGCTCTCAAATGAGAGGTTTTCATCTTTCTCACAGGAATTTTTACAGTTTACAGGTCTTTTGCAGTATTATACAATCACAAACAAATTTTAAAAAATCCCCACCCTTAAATAGAATTAATACATACTGGAAGAACATAAAACCTATCGTTGCTACTCTCTTATATGCATACTTTTTGCTTTTGGCCTTATCATAYAAGAAGATGCCAAACATTTTTCCAGAATGCCCTGACATTACAGTCTGATGTGCTGATGTGATTCACTTCCCACTAATTRCAGTTTCTTTAAGCTTTCTGGCAAAACAGTGCCTTTGTGAAAGAAYTGATCTGCAATGACCCCAGAGGATCATCCAGTCACCATACCAAAGATTTTCAGTATCTRCATGGTACTAGTCAAAAAGAGGATACTACAGTATTGTATATTATATATAATACTACATMTTTTTAATCCTATTTTGTAGCTTGTGCTCTATAATCTATGCCTTTGTACTCTATAATCAAAACTTCCATTCTTCCATCTGAAAGTTATTTGGTTGGAATAACCACAAACCAAACATTCTTTTCAATCACATACTATGTGTCTATTTTGCAATGACAAAAGTTCTAATTAATACACTGATTTATTTACTGTTTGCCAGGAGGACAATGGCTTGGCAATATTTTACCTATCTCCTCCTCCATCCTTTACACTCTCTCCATTCATAATGCTGAGGGCTATGGGCTGATCCTGCATTACTCTGGGCAAGTAAGATCTTAGCATAGTGTTTTATTTACCCTGTAGAGAAAATTAGGGTGAATCTCTACAAAATTGGATGATTATTATCAGTGTATAAAGGGATCTCAAAAAAATTTAAGGGAACACATTTATGGTAAAACATTACTTTTTTTTTTCCTAATGAATTGCTGGTTTCCTGATACTAGAAATACATCTACTTGTTCCCTTTCAAAAGCAGATGTTCTGCTTTAATTCTAAATTATCTGCTGCTTTATAGAAACTTGCACTACTATGACATGCAATCCAAAAGGACGGGAGCAATCCTTATTTATTACTGGGGAGTAATAAAGCTCTCCCCTTTCTTCCTCAGAYGAGGGTGTGTAATGACAGCATATCTACCCAGTGATCTACGCACCCATGATAAGGAAAAGAACGATTTCTAACTGTATTCGTTAGATCTTGAGTCATCCAGCTGCTGAGCAACACCCAGCTGTAACCTGGGTGGGGTGCAAGTCTCCCCTTCCCATTACAAAATGAAAAGCTTTTGTAGAAGAGCAGGCAGAATGTAGGGCTGGAACTCAGGGAATGATTCTGCTGCGCATTGAATTTATCTGACAAATTAGGAAAAYTAACTTATTTCCACCTCCCCTTCCCACAAAATTAGGAAGTTCTACTTATTTCYACCTCCTCTTCCCACAAACTGTTTCTCTCAAACATTAGAACACACACTATTAATTAAGTCTGTATTWACTGTAGCATTTCCCTCACCACATTTCTTCCGTATGAATAAATGATGGACTCCACCCATCCCACTGGAGCACAATGCTTGTGCTGCTGAAGGCAGACCAAAAACTTGACAGATAGCATTCAGGATTTTCTGGGATTTCTGTTATTTTTTTCTTGGCTTTCTAGAGGTGTGCCGTTCTTATCTTCACTGTTCCTCTTACAGACAATGCCTGTTATAGCCAGGGGATTTACAGGAAAGCTGAAAAATACGGCCATTCAGCTTTCTCAGCCTTTTTCAGGATACTTGCAGAGGATAGGAATAAATCCAGAGACAAAGAAAATAAAGGTTCCTCTGTACAAGCAGAATAGATGTYTTCTACATTATTCAAACAAATACCTTGGTTATACTTTTAAAAACAGCAAAATAAGTGTGAAACCGTGAGTGTGTTCAGGGTGTGACCATGTTACTGTTAGGTCACACGYAGAAATTAAAATATACTTTCTGACAACAAAATGCACCTTTAAATATTACTCCTTTAATGCATGCAGAGTGTTCAGTCCTAAGTACTGATTTAAAAAAATGACTTTGGGATAATTTAAAGAAAAAAAATTGCCAATCTTTTGAAATTACATCTTTCCTTGGCACCATTTTTCCAAAAGTCAAAAGGAACAACTGCAAATAAAGTCAGCAAAGAAAATATGCAGCATTCATGGGATCTCAGACTCGCAAGCAGTTCAACTAATAATTGTTTAATAACTATGTGCATGATTTCATAAATGCTGCTTGCCAAAATTAGATGTATCTTCACTTGCCTGGCCAAAGATGAAGCTCTGACCTCACCAAAAACTCTGRTAAATTTTAGCCAGCTTGTCAGTGAAATAATTTGGGGATTTTTTTAATAACATGAGCAGAACAATGCACTATTCACTAAATGCATCCTTAAATATTGCTGAGCTGTCTCRGCTGGATTTTTTCAAAGCAATTACCCATTAAAGCATTGAAACATATTTGYTGTGCAAAACATGGTGGTAATTTAAAATGCTACCATCCTTCTGCTATAATTATTTTATCTCCAGCAGTGTTGAAGGAACAAAACATGGGATTTCTTTGCTGCTTTGGAGCAAAATCTGGAATTTTAATATAAATTGCCTAAAAACACAATACTGAGCTGAACTACCTGATTACTCCTCTAAACTGAAGTAACTGAAGTGGGAGATGGTAACACATTCCCTTTTCTTCACTACACTTTACTGTCAGTGCATTAGATATATAAGAAAAAATCTGCTAAAAACATTGTTTTGACAAAGTTATAGACACTGAAAAATGGCATTTTAAATCAAAAGAGAGGCCTATTTGCACATGGCCTGCAGCACTCAAAATCTCTCTTTAACTTGGCGACATCAACCCTTCCAAGACTGCACTGAAGGGCTGAATTTTCTGACACTTGCTTTTTTAACTTCAGATGGAAACTTTTCGATTTTTTTTTTCCTCCCCATCTTTTTACGGAATTTAACGTGTTATAAACTAATTTCTCCTCTGTGAATAACATCTAAGTACCCTTCAAAGCAGCCTCTTCCAAAGGTACGAAATGCGATAAAAATGTCCTGAAAGCAGCTCGCTGCCTTGCACGTTATAGAAGGTGTAGGGTCACTAAAGAGACCAGAGAAACAAACAGAATTGTGTTTGAAAACCACAGAGCGCCTGACAACGCTGTCCAGCCGAGAGCGTCCGGCGCGGCTGGGGCGGCTCGGGAGCGGGCCGGGAGCGGCCGCAGGGGCTGGGCTGGGCTGGGCTGGGCTGCCCGGGTTTCCCCGCAGGGATGCGGGAACGGCAGCGGCCGCAGGAGGGGCCGTAGGGGCTGGGCTGGGCTGGGCTGCCCCGGTTTGCCCGCGGGGATGCGGGCACGGCAGCGGTCCCGCCTGAGTCCGGGCCGGGGGTGGAGGGCGGCGCTGTGAGCGGCGGGGCGGCCCCACTTCCCCTCAGGCAGCGCCGGGTCCCGCCGAGCCGGGCCGGTCCCGCCGAGCCGCCCCGCTGCCCCGCGCCTTCTCGCAGCCTCCRGAGCCGCCGCCCGCCCGCCAAGGTAAAGCGGGCAGGGAGGGATTAGCCCGGGACCCGACGGGGCAGGGTGTGCGGAGTCCCGCTCGCCGCGGCGAGGAGCCCGGCCGGGAACGGCGGAGCAGGGCTGGGACGTGCGACAAACCCTGGTCTGGGCAGCGGGGCGGGAGCCCGCAGAGGGGACACAGTCCCCCACGCCGCCTCCCCTCAGGACAGGGATCGTCCGCCGGCACGCGTGGCCGCGCCGGGCTGAAGCGGGACCGCGGGATTTGGCGCTGCGGTGCGGGGTCCCGGTGCTGGGTGTCCTCCTCGGCAGGGTTAAGCTGGGTGAGACCTTCCCTGTGCYCAGGCCCTGGGGGAAGCGCGTAGAAGATTGGTCATTTTCAGGGCAGGGTTGCCAAAGCTGCAACCTGCAGCCTCCCTGCAGCTTCAAGAGGCCGGTGGGGAGCCCGAGGGACGCTCATTGCTCTTTTTCGGGGGCAGCGTTAGGAAAGTGAAGGCAGGCAGGAGGAAASTGGGGACCGAGCGGCTGGAAAATACACCCTGTGAATGTGCTAATCTATCGGTCTTAAACTAAGCATGTAAGAAGGTSGTGCGGCAGTGGCCAAACAGCCAGGGCAGGCTTCCAAGGAACACGGTTTACATCTCTCTGCTGTGGTGGTGTGTTTGGCCACGTGGTTTAGGGAAAAACTGCTCCTGAGAATGTCCATCCCTGCTTGATACCCTCAGCTGAATACCACGGGGAAGTAACTGACATGCAGTCTCCACAAGTTTGGGGTGGTTTTTAAATCCCTTGTGCACCAAAAAGAGAAGAAATGAATATGACCGTTCATTGTCACATTGGGAAGAGGTGTCTGGTGGTGTTTTTTAGGCAGCATATGATCAACCCATCTTCATTGTCGTGAAAAATTTGATGCAGGAGTAAAGCCTACAAATAAAATATACAGGGTTCCACCAAGCTAACAGTTTAACTTTTTGAAGTCACTTTCTGCCCCAGATTACTCTGATTCTGTGATTAATAAGGCTCCAGTTTGTCTCTCAGAACTTTGGTTCCCAGAATTTTGGCAGTCATTTTTCCTCTTTGTTCTAGTTCCTCTTTATGAGTTACATGAAATTAATTACTCGTGTTTTGTCATCTCTTCCAAACCTGCATCCAAAAAATACTTATTTCACGTATGACTCTATTGATTTTACTGTTAATCTGTTACCCTGCCGCTGCACAACAGTGATGTAAATATAGTCAGGATTTAATTTAGTCCATCTGTGTCATTAGAGACAAAAAGATGAGCCCCAGTGCTCCTGAGAGCTGCATTAATGACCTGCTCCACCTGTGCAGTCTCTTAATCATTTGTCTTCACTAAATTTACACTACTTTTTTTCTGGTAACTTTGTAAAGAATGTGAATTGAGGTTAAAACGATACTTAAAAAAGAATGTTTTAACTTCTTGCTGAACCTCTTTGGTTCTGTTTTCCTTGTGAGCTTTCTAAGGGGATTATTACATTTAATTGTACTTAATGCTTTGTGCAAGAATTGCTTTAAAATGGAGATAATCTGAAATATGACATACAAATGTCTTTGGGACGTTGAATCAGTGGAGCATTACAGATAGCTGAGTGGTCCTTTTTTTTATTCTCAGAAAATTCTGATCCATCTGGGAACACATGTAACTGGAAAAATRTACTGTCCCTGAAAGGGACATTGAATCATTTCCTGTGTCTTCTCTCTTTTTTTAAAATACCACCTGTGGGTACTACAGACTGTTCTGGTGTTTGGAGGCAAAATGTCTGATGGTTCAAAGTAATTATTGAGTAAGGTGTGTTTTAATTGTTCATGCTGGAATTTGTGATTGTCAGTGTGTAGTATCTTCAAGCAGGGTATTTGAAGTGCTGGTTTATTTTGATATCRAGTGTATTTATTGCACCAAAGTTTGATTTTTTACAGATCAAAAGTCACTATACTTGGGCAGTGTCTAGTAGATCACATGCTATAACTCATGCACCTWTAAATCAGGTATAACCTTGATCTTTTTTTGTAATTTATAAAGAGTTAGCACATTTGGTAGGTAACAATTTGTACAAAAGAGACAACAGTATGAGCAGATGGACCTGTTGGATGTTGTAAACAATTTAACTCTTGYTGAGCCCCAAGATTTCTTACAGGTAAAAAAATTTACCCAGCCCACTAAGATTTTGCTTTTGTTGTGTTTCACCTTTCCTGAAGAAAGGTGAAAGAAATGTCTTAGAGAGATATGAAGAAAYGTCTTAGAGCAATAAGAGGAAGAAGAGGCAGAAAGCTTTGCTTCTTTTGCTCTGCCCTAAGTGGTGAAGGGAGAATGAGGACTTGGGCAACCTGTGGATGGAGGGATTAGCTATTGCATCTCTTTGGCCTTGCAAAATATCTGAGAAAACCACCATTCTGGAGTACTGCTGCAGATGAGGGAAGGGGTTGCCTTTTTCAAGAGAGGACCTGCAGTCTTTCTTGCAGATTCATGAACATCAGACCATTGATAAGATGAACATGGATTTTCTTAAAAACATGCTTCTGTTTCAGAGGTTGCTTTACAGGAATGTAGCTGAATTAGGTTTTCCTGTCTATCATTAAGATATCAAGGCCCTTATCCTTTCCTGCTCTCTTTGCAAACTTCTTGTAATTTTCTTTTTCACAGACCATTTTTTTCTATCTTTGGTTGCAATATATCTTGATTGTTTCATTGTTTGTCAGTCTGACCTATTGTGATAATGACTTCACATGGTCAAGTGCTGATCTGGGGTGAAAGTGAAAACAAGACCTCTTATTTACCTGCAGCAATATGGAAGTTTTAGCTTATTTCCTTAGGAAGGTCTCTAGTGACAGTGTTAACTTGCATCCATGCAGACCTTCCAAAGCACTTCTTGGCCTTTAGAGTCAGGACTCTCTTCATCCAACTGTAGACCTGAGCATTTGAGTCACCTGAGGTTCTGAGTCACCTTTGCAGAGAGATAGATACTGCTAAAACTTGGTTCGGTTGCCCAGTTTTAGACAGCAGCCATGAATCATGCTCTATTAAATTTCCTTCCTTTCTCTTCGTTGTCTATAAAGAGCTTGTAACAGCTAGGTTAAATGCAGATGTCACAAAAATGCTACCACATGTCTTTTCATGATAAGGAGTGATCCACGGCTCTTGGAAAAGCAGGCATTTTGGGCAGCTTGCTTGATTCTCCTTTTGATCCTTGGCTACCCTAGATACTAACAGTAGAGCTGCCAGTGTAGAAATGTGTTGTGCCATGAAAGAAACTGGAAGCCACGTTCTTCTCATGGTTCTATAGGAGACTTTTGAGCATCTACATCTGTGTAAGAGCTCATGTTGCTTATCACCTCTCAATTTTAATTTATAGTCTTGCTTCTGGGTTTTGAGTGAAAAGGAAACACAGAKTACTTTGATCTGATTTAAAATTTTACTGTGGGAATTCACAAACTAGTTTGGTAATGATTGCTCAAAAAGTTTTAGCATGTCATTASTTTCAAAGACTTTCTTCCAATAAAGTGACCTTTTAGATCTGTGGCTGGCTGATTGCTCTCAGTATTTTTTCTGCTGCCAGTAGCTACTTTACCCTGCGCATAGCACTGTTTCTTCTTGTTGAACACTGATTCAGCATGCTATGAGTTTAGGCTCAAATAAATGAGGGCTACCGTATTAGGAGTATTTTGGGGAGTAGATGCATTATGAATCCTAGAAGAAGAACAAYGTTCAGTGTATATACAAAGCAAATTTTTCTCTGCTGCTCTGTTTAGAAATGCAAACAGAGACAAATGTGATAGAAGTTTTGCACTGGATGCATCTCCTCAGTGCATTTCCATTTTTACTTTCACTTTGTATTTGCTTGTATTCTAAAGCAGAGGATGTAGAAGTGTGGTGTGTGACATTAATATTAAAGGATAAAACTCTGTGTGTCTGCTATCAGTGGTGAACAGCCCCTGAATGGTTGATGTGACTACCAACGGAAAGTCCTCAGTTGTCCTCAGTCATTCCAACTGATAAAGTAAACATTTTCGGGAAAACTTTGTCACTTACCTGCACCTGTCAGGAAGAGTGGGGATGGAAGGGGAGCAAATCTGCCTCTAGCAGCATTGATAGTCCATGAAGCAATAGGGAGAATAGCTAGGAGCCAAAATCAATCATACAGGCACTCACTGGATGCTTTTGCTAAGAAAAATKGCAAATTACCTTTGGAGTCCACGGTTTTAGGCAAAATGTGTTTGCCTCAAAGTGACTCTCCAGGAGAGTTAGGAAGCTCAACAGGATGGTCAGTTAACCTGYTGGCATCAAGTCTTTGTTGGCAGCAGTGAAAACACACTCCTTGGTGGACGTAGTTGATCCATTTTGGTACTGTCACTGCTTCTTCAGGTAACCCAGACTGCAGACACATGATTACTTTTATTCTGCCTCAGAGCAAGATTTTGATGTACTTTTGAGGATTTTTCTAGTATTTTCTCACAGTACTGGAAGGCCCCGTTCCCTCACTTGCTATGGGGATTTCATTGAAGCACAGAAATAAGGATTATCAATCCAAAAATATTTTTAAAAGGTGATGTGGTTTTTCTGTCTGATTGCAAATTTAAAAAAAAAATAACATTCAAGTATACATTACTGTTCTCTGTGCTTTTTAATGAAATAGTGTACTTGAAATATTTGTTGTACATGTGGCTTAGAGGGCATAAGCTTTTGAGATAGCCTTAAACAAGAATACGTGCCAAAAAAGATGAACACAGAGAACACTCCCAAACACTTGTGGTCACAGCTTAGTTTTGTACTTTTGTGACCATATCCTCGTGACTGAGGGGAAGGTGACTGACCTAATGTTTGAGAGAAAAATACAAATGAGCCAGTGGTTTTGGATGCCAGTTCTAGGAAGATACTCAATATAAACTTAATTGCAGTTCTGTTACATGGGGACCATGTTCTTGCATGAAATTCAGCAAAGCCTTTCATATCTATCACTAGATTGGCMTATTTTGTCTCCCCTGTGTCACCGTGGAGTTGCTGTGACCAGATCAGTTATTCCATTCCTCCTCCACTTCTAAGGAAAATAAGAGAGGGAGGCAGTGACATTTCCTTCTCATGGAAAACCTTAGAGAAATGGAAGAATGGAAATGTCGCATGGTTCTTCTCCTTTTGGTGCATTTTCTTCCCTTTCTTGGTGGGTTCTCTGGGCTGTGACAAAGCAACCGTCGCCGCACCAATACAACATCCCGTCTGTGGTGACTCCAGTTTTCCACTTTCCATACAGATATTCATCTAAAACCCACTGCTTAAAGCTGCTTCTAATCACTGCACGGTATAGACTGAAAAAAACAACTTTGCTAGGGTGAAAAATTAACCATGGGCCTCAAAATTGTACCTGACTCTTCAGTCAGTAGTAAAACTGAAAAATATTTATAAAAATCTTAATTTAATTTCTCTACTATTCTCTATGTTACAGAGTGCAGTACTTTGTTGAAATATCTGTATATTTATATGAAACARACAGATTCGATAAAATTTTTACAGATTCATTTTCATTCTTTTGCTTCACTCTTTCCTGTTAGAGCATTTTATGTTAGGGTCTTTTTYTTTTTCAGAGCTCTTTCCCATATCATGTGTGCCCTTCCTTAAGCCTTTCTGGCAGTAATAAAAACATACGATTTTAAGAGAGGAGATGGTGATTTAGAGTTTTGCCATTGACTAGGTCATAGGAATATGTTATTTGTATGGGGAGACAGTTGTGTCCTGGATCTTTATAGGATGTCTTGTGCTTACCTAGTGGCTCACTGTGGGAGTAGTGAGTATTGGAAAAGATGAGCTATTGTCTATCCAAAGTCACAATTCCTGCACTCAGATTTGGTACTGTAACTTTTCTTTCCTTTTTTCCTCTTCCTAAGTTTGTGCTATTATTTTCACTGTTTCACACTCAACATCTGCTGATTTTATAGGGAATTGTGGAGGGGAAGGATTTTCCCTCATTTTACACCCCTGTATGCCTTTCTTTCTCATCTGTGGGCTTCCTTGTCTACTGTTTTCTGCTTTTTAGACAATCTGTTAATGTGAGRTCAGCCTATTTCATGGATTGTGAARCTACACATTAAAACTGCATTACTGTATTTTGCTGTCAGTTGTTTAAACTATAAGACAGTCTTGTTGTCATGTAAATTCTGTACAACAATGTTGGGTAACAGGAAAAAAACAACAGGAAGGAAAACATTGCACCAACCTCAACAAGATAGAGATTATGGGAAGGAATGTGGAAACTAGAAATTTCGCTACTCGGGGTTACATTACTCTTGCCCTCTTCTGCTCTGCCAACATGGCAGGGAATGGGAGGAACCTAGAACTGAGGTTCATGCTTTCTGATAACTTGTATGTCTGCAGTTGTTTATACCTGAGTAGAGCTGAAGTAGACACATTTTCAACACAAGATGGATGAGCCTGGATAATTTGCTGGTTCATGAGCTCAGGGGACACACTTCATCCTGCTTGCAGCCTTTGGGGAAGACATGCCAGGGGAATGAAAATACTATTGTCTGTGCCAGTAATCTGACACAGAATATGGAATTGTTTCTTCTACCAGTCTGTGTGAAAGAATAGGGCTGAAAATATGTCTCCTCCTACCATTTCATTCTGCACAGTTTGTGCTGYCTGCTTGGCTTATGAAGAGAAAGCYCCCAAATGGGAGCATTCTGCAGTAAGCAATTCTATGACAAAAGAAAAAGAAGACAACCAAAACTGCAGCTGCATTTCMATAATGTTCTTAGACCCGCAGGCCAGACTGAAACACATGTACTGATGTGAGGATGCTGTATAAAAATGAGCAGAAGTGGCACTGTTGTGAGTTCCATAGAAACAATCCCCTTTGGGAGCTGACAGGAAGAAACAATCCCCTTTGGGAGCTGACAGGAAGGTACTGACAAGTTCCGGTACATGGAAATTTTCCCTAGCTTTCTCCTCTGGTCATCTGTGCTTTACACCCGGTTTTGGTTGTTTTTTTTCCCCACATTTCATAAGGTGCTTTTAACTCACAGTTCCCCAGCTGCTCAAGYATGTTTGGGATAGATTTTCTGGAGTCCAGGATCTGGACTGTGTCTGTGCCTGAGAGTTATTTTGGAGAGGATCTTAGTGAGCGAAGAGTCTCACACCCAGCCTGCATGCCATGTCCGTCTACACTGTTTTACCCTAGCCATTGGTTAAATGTTTTTCCTGTCCTCTTTAAGAACAAGAGCCCTTTGCTCTTCTGGGGGAGAGAGGAAGGCTGGGGAGCACAGAGGTGATGGGTGCTGAGGCAGCAAAAGTGTAAGATAGAACTTCTGTCATCATTAAAGTGGAACAGTGTAGTCTTCAGGTCGATGAAACCTGGGACTTTTCAACTAATAATGACTTTTTYCAAAATTAATCCTCACTGCAGGTTTATTCCTGTAAAACATGTGACTTAACTGTGTATTTCCAAAGTGGCAAAAATGGGGACAAGCTTTCAAAAGGTTAATTGTGTAAATGGCATAGTTACAATTTATGTGAAACCCAAGTAGGATCTGTGAGTTCGGGGTGCTCTTATCTAATGATGTTTGTATTTACTTCTGGGGGGGTGGTTCTGGAATTATCGGAATATGAACTGTAGTACACCATGTTAACATTAGAGTAGGATTCTCACTTGATTGTATTTATGTCATTTTAATTTTAATCCAAAGCCAGATGTTACTCACTTTTGAACTAATAAGGATACTTTACCATTATACACTCTTCCTGAAGCTTCTAGTACTTTAGTGTGTCACCTTTATTCTCTCATGAGTGGAGTTATAGCATGTCACACCCATCCCTGAGATAAATACACAGTGTAATTTCAGCTGCAGATAAACCTACAGTTATTGGCACACCAAATTTCCCAGAAGAATAGAGAATATTCGTAAAAAATTGCTTGCTGAGTTATCAATGTGTGGAAGTTTTTTATTGGAAAATACCATGCTTATCAATGTTMGATAACTCAAGTGCTGGAAGCAGACAAGTAGCTTTTGATCTATTCTTTTCAAAATAAGAGCTAATGTTAAAGCAGGAGAGAGTTACAGGGCCATGTTGTGTAGGTRAGAAAGAGGAAAGTCAACATGCTAATTGCAAAATCTAATTGTGATTTTGAAACCTTGGGGTCAGCTGCTATTTCTATTGTATCACTCCAAAGCTTCAATTTCCATTTAGTATCTACTAGAATTAGTAACTAATTGGATCTTATTTCTTGAGGCTGAATTCTGCAGAGACAGATGTTCTCTTATACTTTACTTCATAAAAGTGGGCCTCAGTGTCTGTTAAGGACTTTTTACTAGTTGTGATGAAATAGCCAGTTAAGGAATTTCCATCCTGCCTCRCTTAGGTATATAAGAGACATGTGGGCAGTATGAGTTTTTTTTCTTGACACCTAATTGTAAAGTCAGTGTAAGAAACCTTGTTAAATCTATTTCAGACTTGCAGTCAATTAGGCCAGAAAGTTATCCCCAGCAGTGGTTAGCATCATGTGCTTCACAAAGAGGCAAGGAATCCTGTGCTGGAAGATGTGGTGTGTCCTGTCCATCATGAAAGCTTTACTCTGGTTTCAAATTGGTGGAGCCTTTTTTTTAGGTCTTAAAACATGAGGTTCATCATCCTTGCCTGAAACTCTCTGYAGCACCAACCCTTCTAGCATGTAGAGAAAACCAACTCTTCAGCTTGCTTACTCACCAGTTTTGATGATGAGTTTCACAATTATACCGTCTGTGTTTCCCTGAAACAGTTATTCAGGCTTTCATTTACTATCCCATTGATTTTGTGTTATAAGTCAGGATGAAATGGTGCCYTGGTAACTTTCCCCTAGGTTTTGATGCAGTTTTATAATTACACTAGTTCCACATCTGTTTTCTGTGACAATCATCTTCTTTCCAGCTTTTCCCTTTTTGATGAGACKCTGTCACTTTTGTCATGCTTCTKTAGTTTTCTTTCTTTTTTCCRTCTTTGCTATGGGATGATCAGCTTTGCACAGTCCATAGTGTACAAGGGTGAATCTCTGATTTGAGTGATTTACTCATTGGGCTACTGATGTGTCTCTCTAAAATGTTAAAGATTTTTTCATTCCATTCCAGAAAACATTTAAGCATTAAGCAATAGGAGGAAGTTGCAATGATGTTCGTGGTCATGTGGATAGTCAAACTGTGTTCATTTTGGTGGTCCTGCTTCACTGACACACAATATTGCAGGGACTAGGAGCTGAAGGTTTGCTTTTGATGTTTCTGTGTGACTTGTCAAATATACTTCATGTGTTTTTATCTCTGCTGTTTGCATAGGTAACAGTTTAAGAATAGCAGCAAYACCTTCCTTGAATGTAATGAATGTGTCTGTAACTGTTCACCARTTCACTAAGTGGGCTGGTTGCTAACACTGTCCATAATCCGCTGTAAGTCTTTATCTACAGCATGACATCACGCTGATCCTCATTGCTTTTTGGCTGTAGCTCTTTGGTTGGTTTAACGGCAGCAACTCCGCTGAGACTAAATTACATATGATTATCTTGGTGGTGCTTCCTGTTCAGTATTTCACAAGGGCTTTGAGCTTGTTTTTTTAACTGCTCAAGGGCAGAAGCGTTTTTACTGTGTGACTTAGGCCACTCCTTGTGGAAAGGGGCTAGCTTTGTGTATTTCTCAGACCTATCAGATACTGAAATCCTAACAGTTCAAACTCTGCTTGGTATAGCACCATGCCTGGGTTTTTTATATGTATACTATATGGTCATCTTGTCAGATTTCATTGTATTTTTAAATAGGTTTGTTTTGTTTTTTTTTTAAGCAGGGTGAATTTTGTACCGCTGTTTTACTCTTCATTTGTTAATTTCCTGCTGAGTGTTAAAGATTCTATCAAACAATTCAATTTCCTATGTAATTTGGGAAGGTAAAAAAATTAATAGATGTAGTGGGTCTGAAGGWCTTCTGGTAAATGGTGGGGTCAATTAATGTATCAATATTAATGTATTGCATAGACCTGTGAGGGCATAGTATACATAAACTATAAGTGAGACTAGGTGGTTAGGATAGCAAGTTGAAGAGAAAATGTCCCAGCCTCTTAGATATGCAGYATGAGAAAGGTGGGAGTATTAAATAAAATAATTTTTTAAAAGGTTTTTATGAAAACTTAGTGAAGATTTGAGAATGAGAATATAGTGAGAAATAAAAGACAAGGAGTACTTTTAACTGTATGCTTAATGTTACTTCAAAAGATGGTCCAGAAGGCATCGGTTTGAAAATCAGTCACTTTAAAAATATGTTAGGTTTCACATATATGCCTTCTCATGAGGCTCTTCTCAGCTTGTTCGTTTGTGACAACCACAATTTCCTCATTTTATTTCAATTCTGATTTTTTCTGTAATTAAAATCTTATGCATAAGTTGGAAAACTCATTGTAAAACTCCTGTTCTGTTTGATTTAAGGTTTTTTTTTCTGTTCAGTTCAGTAGTTGATAGCGATTTTAAGAGTTCCTAGTATTACTAAAAAATAGAGAAAAACCTGATAGAACAGTAACTGTAGAGTAGGACTGAGTATGAAATTCAGTATTCTTCTGGGCACTTTGGTAAATATTTCCCCCCGTTTTGTTAATAATAGCTCATACACCTGCACATTTCACCTTGAGTTTCCGGTTTGAGTAAGTTCAAGGCTATTTATAAAATTAAGAAGAATTTGCTGATCCAACRTGCAACAACATCCAACAGGATAGTTTCCAAATCTGCAAATTGCACACAATAGGAATAAACAGATGAAACAATCAAATAAAAGAAATGGAAATGAGTGTGGAGAGAAAATACCAGTAGAGGCAGTGGCTTGGTGACAACATGAGTTTATTTTTTTTGTTGTTGTGGTTAATTACTGAAGAGGGTCCATAGGTTTGAATTTTTCCTTTTTGGAATGTTCTTACTACTGCTCTTGATAAGGGGTTGCAACCAGTTGCAACTCAAGTAATTTTTTTGCCATTTTTATATTTATATCTGTAAAAATACAGTAAAGGAGGGTTTCAGTTTGTCAAAAGAACTTGTATGAAGATCTTTTCCTGAAAGTTAATGTAGCTAGTGCTTAAAAAAACCCCACCAAAAACATACAAATACCTAGAACTTACAAGATTTCCGTAGAAAATAATTTGATCTCCTCAATCAGAAAACAGGAAAACATAAAATTATTCAGTATTTAAACGCTGATGAGATACTTGTCAGGATGATCTGCATCTCCATTTTTTGTCACATAACAAATGTTTCCTCACTCTGCCTGATCAAATAAGTGCCATTTTATCTAGCCTTTCTGTGAAAATTGATTCTCCAAGTGCCAGGTGTGTAGGAAGCTACACAGCTGTTGATTCACATAAATGAATTTAGAGTCAGTAATCATACGCCACCCAGCATTCTGCTGAGTCTGCAGAATCTGAATGTTGTGTACAAAGTTCTGCSTGAGAAGTGTGATACAGAGAGACTGAGCCACTCAATGTGAATTTGTCAGATGGAAAGGAAGCAGATGACTTTAACTCTCCACTTGCTCAGTCCTATGTGATGTTGTTCCTTGTTCTGTGGGCAGAGTTGTGCCATCTCCACTGTCGATCTGCAGCTGCCCTAGCCCTGTCAACCACATCCTATTAAAATGTCTTTAAGAGTATCCAGTTCCCAAATCTSTAAGTCTTTGGTTTCTGGGATCTGAGAGAAATGTGAAAATTCCAAGTTCAGTTCTTGGTTGCCTGTGCCTTGTTTAGTTACATCATAATTCTCAAACAATAAACACCAACTTCAGGGCTCAGTGGCCTTTATAATTTATTCATGGAATAGTTAGGTGACCCGAGATGCTCTCTTAAGGGTWAAGCATTAAGCCTGAAGAACGGGACACCTGTTGGTTTTCTTGCCAATCTTTCTAGTCGTTAGAGTTGTTCCTGTCCTCGCATCAGTCTGGTCCTCATCCTGTGAGGTGCTGTGGTTGGTTGCTTTTGGCTGGCTACCAGGTGCTTACCGAGGTGCTCTGTCACTTCCCCTCTTCAGCAGAACAGGGAGAGAAACTACAGTAGAAAGCTCCTGGGTTGAGGTGAGGACAGAGAGATTGCTTGACAGCTAACCATTGAGCAAAACAGGCTCAATATAGGGAAATTAATTTAATAGATGGCCAGTTAATAAGATGGTAGGATCCCGCAAAATAAGARGAAAACAAAAAAGATCTTCACATCACCCTTCCTTTCTTCCCTGGTTCAGCTTCACTCCCAACTCTTCCCTTTCAAGTGGCACAGGGGCATGGGGAATGGCATTTGCAGTCAGTTCATAATGCTTTGTTTCTGCTTCTCAGTCCTTCTCAAACTTTCCCTGCTCCAGCACGGGGCCCTCCCAAGGGAGACAGTCCTCTATGAACTTCTTCAACATGGGACCTTCCCTCAGGCTGCAGTTCTTCAACAACTGCTCTAGCCTGGATCCCTTGCACAAGGTAGAGTGTTACAGGAACAGCCTGCTCCAGTGTGACTCCCCCATGGGGTCACACATCCTACCAGAAAATCTGGACTGTGTGGGCTCCTCTCCACAAGCTGCAGTTCCCACCAGGAGCCTGCTCCAGTGTGGCACACCATGGCCTGCRGCTTCATTCAGGGCATGTCCACCTGCTGTGGTGGGAGGTCCCCCACAGGCTGCAGTATGGATGTCTGCTCTGGCATGGTCCTTCAAGGGCTGCAGAGGGACAACCTGCTTCACTCTGRGCTTCAACACGGCCTGTAGGGGAATCTCTGCTCTGGCATCTGGAACATCTCTCCCTCCTTCAATACTGGCCTTGGAGTCTGCAGGTTTATTTCACTTATATTTTCCCACTGCCCTTTTACAGCTGCATTGTTTACCCTTTCCTTAGTGTGCTGTCTGAGGTGCCACCAGCACTGCTCATGGACTCAGCTTTGGCCAGCCCCAAGTCCATCTTGGAGCCAGCTTAAGCTACTGTCCATCTCTGACATGGGGAGAGCTTCCTTCCCACACAAGTCACCTCTGTAGCGTCCCCCCCATACCTTGTCATAAAAATCCAATACAGCTGCACACAAACGGATAGGACTACTTATGTGTGTAAAGTTTGGCCCTAGTTTGAACCCTGGTTTTATGTGCTCAATACCACAGTTCTCAATCCCTTGCAGGCTTGAGCCTCTTAAAAAGATGATGTTCCTGCTTTTTGTCTCTGGTAGTGTTCCATGGCAGACACCCTCTTGCACTGCTTCTTTGTCTGCAAAGGAGCAGATTTATGAGGAAGAGGATTATTATGGAAACTGTGTCTCTCCCCCATAGTGCAGCACCACCGGTGTGTGATCTTGTCCTCATACTGCACTCTTGCAACAAGCACTGCCATCGGCCTACCTTGTGGCATTATCCRTTAGCCATTAGCCATTATCCATGTCTCAGTGACTCCCTCAGATGTCTTGAGGTTAGGGAAGACTGGAGCTCTCTCACTGCAGTAGTATTTGAAAGAAAAAGGGAGAAATATTGAGCCAAGAGTTGGTCATGTACCTAACCATAACGTGGTTTTGCACTAGATAACCGCTAATAAACTGCCGTAGTATTAGTTGTCTAAGCCAATGAAAGAAGGGTTTCAAGATGAAGCATTCAAGAATGTTGAATTTCTCATCATGCAACTTTGCTTCTCTGTGTCACTGGCTACTTTTTTTTTATGTTTAAGGTATCAGCTTGGTTTGTTAGCTGGTGACTTGCTATGAAATGTAAATAGTACAAGAAGGTCATTGGCACTTCTGATGAGTGTAGGTCTGAAGTGTGTGTTTAAGCATATACAGGATAGAGGTTCTGAGCTGTTAGTTTCTTCTAAGGTATGGATTCAGGTTTTTGCAAGTCGAGCAATTGTTTTAAAGTTATTTGTGAATGCAATATAAAAGAGCATGGTGTATCTTCTGGTTTCAACCATTGCTGGCTTTGAAATGAGCATTGGATGATTTCTTACTTGTGGATTTTTTTCTTTCAGATGGCSCAAACCTGTGATATAGATGAAATGTTCAGCAATTTACTTGGGGAGATGGACATGCTGACTCAGGTAAATAATTCTTTTTTTTCCATCCAGATTAGTAAAATAGCTATTATATGTTAGAGAAAAGAGGGAACTTCTCTACATTTTTTGTGCACTTCCAGTCTGAATACAGTAACATTATTTTGGTAAAACTTCGACTAAATTTCTCTCCTTGACAGTTAAAATAAGTGTCCTGAAAAATACGGTAGTATCAGTACTGGGTAGGTTGTTAAACAGACCTACCTAAATGCTTGTGAAAGACATTTTCTGAGAAAAACCCCAGCCCAGCAATTTAAATTCCTCTGGACTTGGTCCAAAGAAATTAAAGGATTCTGTGAAAACAGGAAGARTTTGAGTCTGAATTTTTAGGTATGAATGCTTAGCATACATTGGTAAATGGGATGTAGCCTGAGTGTCAAATATGAACTTTGGAAATGAAAGCAATAATATGAATGTATGCTTAAAAATATTCTTTAGATATGGCAAAATACTAAATTGCAATGGGGRTGTCGTTCAAGAATTCATAGGGATATTATTGCCTATGCAGAATACACTCTGGAGAGCATAAAACAGCAGGAGCRTTTTTCTAAAGCTCTAGTCATGAAATACTTGCTGTAATAGCTGATGAAAGGAGACTTTTTATTTCTGAAAAAAATCTACAAAGGGAATAAATTTGTTGTATTTTAATAAATGCATGATTGAAAACACTTAAGTTGTYATCTTGGATGTGGCAGTTTGCTTACAGTCTCTGTTTTGAGGGAGTCTTTCTTTGTGGTGAATCCCAGTGCTTGATAAATTAAATAAAAATTCCAAGCCATAGAATAGAAATTGTGTTTAAACTGAGTGAARGTCAGAAGATTTCACATGACATTCTTAGCATGCAAAACCCCATAACTGGTGCTCGAACCCTTGTCCTGGCCCTAGTTAGTTTACCAGTCTAAACATAATCTCAGAAACCAGGTGTGTCACTCTGTTCCTTGAAGAAGAAATTATTTCATTAGATAAATTCAGATAATTGATTTTAAACTGTTAATGTATGTAATAGCAATTATATCATCAGGTACCTGTTTTTTTCTTCTACCTTAACAGAGTTTAGGRGTGGAGACTGTACCACCTCCATCCCCCAAAGTGTCCAAGAATGAATTTAGCTTTACAGTTGGTTTTAAAGATTTAAATGGTAAGTAGCTGAATGAACTCTTTCAKGCCTTTTATGCTTACTTAAAATACCTCACAGCAACAAATGAGAAGAAAATCTTTACATACCCTTGATAAAAAAAAAACCAAAAGAACGCTGTTTTGCTGGAGGGGGAGGTATATTTTTTTGTGCCTCAATTTAGGAAACTTTAAAGGAAACAGTTTTTGGGGGCATTACTCATTTTAAATAGAAGYCAGACTTTTTTAAATATCTGAATGTAGTGGAAGACAAAAATGAGAAGTCTCCCAAATAACTTTATAAAATATAACCTTTTGAATGTAGGGATGTAACTTGATGGAAGAAAAAGTTCCTCAGTGTATTGTCAGAACTGCGTAAGCATTTTTGTCCAGTGGAAGTATCAGCTCCAGCTGCTTCCACTTTTCAGTGTTTTATTCTCATTTTGGTTTCCACTGTCACTTTTGCATGTACAGCTGCTTGCTGAGGCTGTATGGGAAAATGAAGGGATTTATCTGATTTTGAAAAAAGAATCCTCCCTTTGATTTTGTTTGTRATTGGGTTTGTTTTGTTGTTTGGTTTTTTTTTAATGGAAGATGGTTGTTTGTATTAGCCTGAGTTGATATTAACCTCTTGTTTTATCCCAGGATCAGTTCCCTGTGGGGCTTCCTAATRACTCTGCCAGCAAAGTGGGTAGAGCTATCTTAACAGAGAGGATCATAAATTAACTTTCCCACTGTAAAGAAAAAAGTATTAATTACTATATAACTGTATCAGGGAGAGCAGAGTAAATGGAGATGGTCTAGTGACATGTTCATATTTAGTCTGATGAATGATCTATTCTTTATTGGTCTGTATTAGCTTTTTTGAGTATCTAATTCAGTKCTCTCCATCCCTCACAAAATCTCACTTAGAAGTTTTCCCAGTTTGTGATTTATTTATTTTTTTACCTGGACTTTTAAAAGACATTTAAACACTGACTGTTCAATCTTAAAGAACCCTTCTCCACTAGAAAGCTAAATCATCCTATAGGGTTTCACTCCACAGTGTCTCTTACACCACAGTTAGTTCAAATAACAACAAATTACATATGAAGCTCCAGTACAGGATTTTATCTTAGACTCTGTCAGAGCAGAAAACRGAAAAAGTTATAATGTTTCTATATATTTCTATATGTTTCTCAACAAGATGCTTTTAAAAAAGACTTTCTTGTTTATTCCTTGCTTAAAGGATCCTCAAAAGCCTGTGTGTGATGTGTGTACCATCCATGTGGGATGTCACAGATCAATTACTGATGTGKTACAGGTGATACCATGCAGTTTCTTGTGTCTTAGAATTCTTTGATTCTGCTTCATGTCAATTTTAGAATTGTAGAATAGGAATAATATAGGGACATAGTTACTGACTAGGCCTCAGTTACATGGATTGTTGTGTKCTGTGCCAGAACTTGTTAAACATTTGTGTATGCACTTACAGCCTAATGGGAGCTCATGGAATTTCTGGCATTCATGGCACTAAGCATGTTCCCAGTAACCTTGCTGGAYCAGGGCCATGTTTTATAGCACCATAAGGACCTGAAACTATCACTGGAACCAAGGCTTCCTGTCTTGTTTAGTTTGTATTCACAGAGTTCCTTGTACTCTGAACTTCAGTCTGACCAGATTAATGGCWGTTCCTAAAGCACATTTGTTTCTTGAACTCATGTAAAATATTGTTTCCTTTCCCATAACCTTGTGACCATTCCKTCTGCAATGTAATCTGTGCTGAACTGGAAACTGTGCTTTTACATTGCACTCATTGACACATTTTGTGGTTTTCTTTCTAGAATCCCTAAATGCCCTAGAGGACAAAGACCTGGATGCTTTAATGGCTGATCTTGTAGCAGACCTTAATGATGTTGAGCAGAGAACTTTACAAGCCCAGAAAATTTCTTGCAACCAGCAAAGTACAGTCACTCAGCCTTCAACAGGCTTGAATAATGACATTTATTCTAAAGCAAGTCCCTATGTTACCGTTACTGGACAGCTGGGGGATGATTTGCCCCCTCCACCTCCAGACCTTGAATCAGATCTGCCACCGCCACCGCCACCACCTCCTTCTGAGCCACTTACCCAGGTAAGCCTGGTTGGAACCTTGTTCTAAGCATTCACTAGTTCTTGTCATTTTGTGAGTGGTGTTTGGCACTGGAGCACCAGTGGATCTCCCAAGTAGAAGCATCTTGGGAAGGTTCTGCAAYGATGATACGTGCATGAATTCTGGAGTGAAATTTCTACTGTTGTAGCCTCAGCAGTTTCTGCTTATTTCTTGATATTTTGCCCATTCTTTCACCTTTCTAATCATCATTTTGATGGCCCAGTACAGGCATAAGTCATTGCAAATGGTTTATTGTAACGGAAAATTTACTGCTGAATTCTTTTAAAAGAATTCTGATCAGTTAATGTCTGCTTATGGAGAATTTGGCTTTGATATCAACGCAAATCATGGCCAAAGATCTCTCCACTTTGTGAAGTTGTCACTGTGTGTTTTCATTGCAGTCTGTGCTGTAAGTACTGATGTGAAAATTGTGTGGATGCTTCTCAGATCTATCCCTGGCCTAAGTGATATCTTGCAATAAGAAAAGCTATTCAGCTGTGTGAAACTCAACATTCGCTAAACGACCATGTGCAGGGATGTGCACAAGAAGTCCCTCTCCTACACCTAACACWAAATCGCTGCTCTGCTTGTCTTGCCAGGAAGTAATGAAGACCATCTGCAATAGGGAATGAATGCTCTTAGGAGTTGCCAAAATTATCAGTATTTTTATAAACAACTGGCTTACCTTTATCTAAAATTGCAGAATTATGACAACCTCCTCCATTTTTGTGTTTCTTGCAGAGCTGTTTTAACAACTGAAGTAAAATGTGATACTTGTAGTATGTTTCTGATGTGAGATTGCAGAGAGGTAAATAGTGTAAGAATTCTGGCTTGTCACAGCCCTGTGAGGACTGGAAAAGGCATTAGAAGAGTGATGCAGCCCAAAAAAAACCAAGTATTTGAAATCATGAAGTATACAAATGTATCTTTTCATTATTCATGTCCACAGTAACTATGATGGAGAGATGTTTACATTTAGGGAATGGAAATATTTTAGGGAATGTGAAAAGTACCTGTCAGTTTAAAACTGTGGTCAATTCATTACTGTTTAAAAGTCCACACAAACTGAATATGAAACACCGCTGCTGCCCCTATGTTTGGCATCTTACAGCAGGCATATTCAGCAAAAGGAACAGAAAACTGGGTAGGAAGGGGACCTTTCTGACGACACAAAAGGTGATTCACTGGATAAAGCTTAATTTTATGTATAGGACCTTTCGGTGCTATTTGAGGACTGAAACTCATAAACATGTGAAAAAAGTTTTGCCATTTCTCTGCATCTCAAAGATAATAGTTAACTTCCTATCTTAAAGGAATATCAACATTTGCAAAATACTAATACAGCTTCAGAAGCTGAAGTCTTTTGTTTAACTAGTATTATTGACAAAGAAGGGATGCTATCAAGATGAATTCTATCAATTTCCTACAAACATTTCCCCATCTTGATTTAGGYTCATGGTCTTAAAGGAAGTGCCAAGCTTCTAAGTAGTCTGGTTTGTAGGCTGACAAATATAGTCTGGAAGGGTAGCTGGTTAGGTGGGCTGAGACTGGCCAGACTCAWGGGCTGTCARTGGTTTGCTGGCTGGTAGCAAGTGRGATCAGCWCTGGGGTTTATATTGTTTAACATTTTCGTCTGTGACCCACCTGCAGATGTGCTGAAGTTGCTTTTAATTAGGGACACTGTCTGTCAATGGCAGACCCTCAATGCAAGGGGACTTGAAAAACATGAGGGCTAGGCCAGAAAAACTCTCAGAAACCCAGCAAGGTACCAGGTTCTGCACCTGGGGTAATAACCATTTGTACTGATTGGGAGATGACAGACTGAGCAGCAGCCCTGCTGAAAAGGAGATGGCATCCTCCTGGATACCACAGTGGGTAAGAACCACAATTACAAGATCATCTCAGTAGAGGAAACCATCCTCTGTGGAGGAGTGTGGCCAGCAGTCTAAGGGAGCCATTGTTCCTTTGTCTTGGCACTGGTGGGCCCACTCCTGGAATACTGCACTCTGTTCCAGATGTGGAKATATTGGAGAGTGTCCAGCAGAGAACTGATGGGATGGCCAGGGGTGTGTGGTGATCAGGGACCAGCAAGAACAGGCTGAAGTACCTGTGCTTGTTTGGTCTGACACAGGAGGCTGCAGAGCGATCCAATGGCAGTCTAAAAATACCTGAAGRGCAGATGCAAAGCTGGTGAAGCCATATTCTTCCATGATAGAGTTAGGTCACTATTGTGGAAGGGGCAACTGCTGCAGGTTGTAGCTTTGCAGTTTCAGACAGGACATTAGGAAAACTTTTTCCACTTCAGATGGTGGTGTAGCACTGGAACAGGTGACCAAGAGAGATCCCAGATTCCCTTTCTTTGAAGGTTTTCCAAACTCTGCGAGGCAAAAGCTGATCTAATGTTAGTGACCACCTGCTWTGGGCAGGAGCCAGACTAGGGACCTTCAGACCACTCTTCCAAAGGGGATCTTTGTTATGCTGGGATCTAAAACTCACTGAAATCAACAGTGCTACACTCCTTTCCCTTGACTGTAGTACTGAGRTAATTATTTATTAGCTGGCATCCTGCATTACCTGAAGGTCAAACARGATTTCAGAGTGGGAAGAGGATATACTTGCTAAACAACTGAAATTCAGTTTGAAAAAATGTAACTAAAAGACACTTCTCCCTCCATTAAAGTGTTCTTCTGAGACTGATGTCTAATGATATTGCCCGATCCCTTTCCAGATACAGTGTCAGAGAAGAATGGGAACAGGTCATAGAAGCATTTCTGAGAAATATATCTACAATAGTTGATTTCTTCATTAAGGCATTGATTCTGCTTTTTCCTGCAGGCTTTGCCTCATTTTATGATACAGGTTGTATTCATATACTAATGGCCACATACCCACTGTGGCTTGCTGTCCACAAAACTGCCTACAGGGCTATTACACAGGTTGCAGTGTGAATGATGGAGGCAATAACCATTTAAAATTAATATGGAAAGAATTTATTTCAAATTAATATTCATTGTTTTGATTAGTATTTGTTTTGATGTGACATTTCTTCTCAGTAGAATAAAATTCAGCTGTAAGTGGAGTGTTATTTTGTTTCATCAAATTCCATATTCCTGTTAGCCAGGATTCTTGATAAGTGATTCTTGAGCCAATCAAAGCTGAAGTTGTGTTTAACACTTCTGGTTATCACAGTCAAATAAGAACGGTGTTAGTCATTCCCAATGCAACTGTGATATTAAAACACTATTTTCTAACCTTTAGAGGTGTGCCAAAATAAAAAAATACAGCCTGTCTTTTAGGGAAGCACGGAGCTATCTCATAAGTTTCCGTCAACTCTGACATTTCTTTTTAAAAGAAAAGCCCTTAAGCTAAATAAGGCTTTCACTTCTGCTGTTGACATGATGACTTTGTGTGCTTCTGTTTAAAGATCCAGAAAACTTGGTGATGATACTGTTAGCAGGAAAACAAACTTTGTAGCTTGTCAAAGTATTTCTCTAACCCGCTAAAATTTTGCATCTGATAGCTTGTTTCCTTTTTCCACATTAAGTCAGACAAAGCATATGAAACCATGAAGGCTGTCAGGTGAGAGCTGTGTTGGCACAGATTTTTACYATGTGTGAAGTCTGTTCAATGCGGGTCACATGCAGGTGAAACGTGAATTGTAATTTTATATATCTGCCTAGAATTTTCATCAGAAAGCCTGCCCACACCACACTCAGCCGCTTTGGTTAGGAAGCTTTTCCTGCCTGCTACAGAGGGGTGGCGAGGGCAGGGCTACAGCGTGAGAGGCTGTGTGCTTTTCCTCTGTACAACAGTCAGCCTCACTGTGAAAGCCACCTTTGTGCCACAGCTTCTGTTTAACTACAGAGGCTTTTTTTGGATTCTCTAAGTTAAGTACTGCTGAGCTGTAGCAATGCAAATTTCCACACCTGCAGAGGAAAAAAAAGAGATATTTTTAACTGATTGCATGGTATTTATAGTGGAGAATTTGATAACAGGAAACATGCTTGAAGCACTGATAAAACAAAAGATGTTTAGTTCAGCAGGAGGGACGTCAGTCAGGAGTACTTCAGCTACTGTTGAAAGTGCCTCAAAACTTGGGATGAATAAGATAATCTTCTTTGCTATAATTGTGTAATATCTCTGTAACAGGGAAGTGATGGCAGTGCTTAGTTAGGCCTACTTTCTTGTAAGTGCATCTTCCACGAGTTGCAGCCGGTTCTCTTGATGTGAGAACAATGAAAATTATGACTTTGGGGTAGCAAATTGAGGCCGAAGGTAACAGAGGAAAATCTTCTGTGGAAGCAGGATAGGAACTTTATCCCATGGTCCTTGACTAGAAATTGGGTACCTCTGAGTAGCGTAATGCAAAATCCTACCCCTTTAAAACAAAGAAAACTGTCTAAGTAAGAGAGCAACAGGGACAGCAAAAACCAACAAAGAGGCAAGAAAGATAAGACAGTTTTCAGTCAAGGCAACAGGAATGTGAAGTTGGAAAGAAACCAAACCCTCCAGTAGTACTAAGAGTCTAAGACAGCCCCAGGAACCAAACTCGCGTCCAAAATGTGCTTTTCCAACTCCATATGTATTCTGGAAAAGAGGTGGCATAAAGGAACAGCCCAATCTATACAGCAGTCACAGAGGCAGCAGTAGGTACTGGCATTTGGTACATGTACCTAAAATTCTCACCACCTGGGGATCCGGGGCTTGGACACAAACCTCATTGATAGTAAGAACTGATAGAGCTTCTTTGTGAAAGGAAAGCTGGGTGAAACTGAGATTTTTGGGATTCTTACTGTGGCATTCAGCAAAAACTGGAATGAACTTGTGTGCTCTAACTGTGTTAATATGAATAGGTCCATTAGTAGAATAAAAAGCCATTATATCATCCAATTAATGGAGGTGTTCCCCTTGGTAACTACCTATGCAGCAAGAGATCATATGTGGCAAGTGAAAGAATTCAAGTAAATAAATGTACTAAACACAATGTATAAAATTATAAGTAGTGTAATTGCAAGCCAAATCTTTGGTAAAATCCTACAAATTATAGTTCTGTTAACCCTATTGAGAAGTGAATTTTGTTCCGAGCAGTTGCATCCACAATGCTATTTCACTTAGGCTAGATCTTCCTTCACCTTCTGTTTTGCATCAGTTGTACATACAGAGATGCAGAAGGATCCAGTTTTCAGGCATCCCTGTAGCATTTGAGAAACAGATCATATAAGAACTGTATGACTGAGCAACAAAAGGAAGCACTGGACTTGTAAATCAGTGCTTTGGCTGAAGGATGTTAGATCGAGGAAAGCTGGGGATTATCTGCATATATGATGTTTGCCATGACAAGCCTTATCTTCAGGATACAAATGTCAAGAAACAACACTTTTCAAGTAAATGTAAATTGCTGGCATTACTTAACAAGAAATATACTAAATATCTTGTGTCTTTTCAGGAAGAACTAGAGGCAAAGGCTAAAGCTGACAAGATTAAACTTGCATTGGAGAAACTGAAAGAAGCCAAAGTTAAAAAGGTGAGYCTTAAAATGGTAAATGCTACCATAAGAGCTACCACCTAAGTATCTGTTAACATTCTTGTTAATAATGAAGTTCTTACTAAAATGCCTAGGCTTTTCCACATTTTATCTGTAAAGATATTCTAGGGAGCTCTCTTGTCATCCAGCTCAAGAGAAGTGTCTGGGAGAATGCTACCTCCGAGGGACTTATTTTTTAAGARGACTTGAAAAGCACTGGGTTCTTTTCTTTTTCTCAGTGTTCGGGCAAAATGCACTGTTCTGGTAAGTTGCTTTAGAGGAAGCAAAGTATTACTTATGCCAATTCCAGGAGTATTCAAATTTTTGTTTACAGTGGATGTGGATTTAGCTAATCCCTATTAAATTAATTGGGGTCTCCTTGCTAAATCTTTTCACAGCAGTGTAGTAATGTACAAGGATAATCAAAATTATTTTAAACCAACAAATTAGAAAGCTTCCAGCCAGTGTCTGCACTGTGCTGCAGTGTGCCATGTAATTATGCCCACTCATCCTAAGCTAGAGTTCCAGCTGAACTCAACAGAAGCTGCCGGTGTTCAGTAACTCTGAATAATGGATGTGAACTAAAAACAGTCTTGACCTCTCAGTATTGCTCAAAGGAGATAGGAAATGCTGGAGATAAAAGCCTGCAGGGCTTCCAGGAAGAACTGAAGTTTCCAATAAATTTGAGGGTGTCCAGACTTGATATGATTCCCACAGAACACTTTGTGTTCATGTACAAATGCTACTCCTGAGTGAATGTATAGTGGGAGGATTTCACCAACGTGGACTTCGTGAAGCTCTGTAATTAAAATTATGACTGTTTATTGGTCACACTCTTTTCTTGTAATATTAGCAATTCTCCTTTGGGARCCTTTTTTTCCCCCCACATTTTTCCCCAGCTGGAATATTTGTAACCATATGGTAGAAGTAAGGCTCAGTCTTATGGCTGTGCCGCTATAATGAAATTACTGTGTCATTCTTGAATTCTAGATTGACTAAATTATTGTCAAGAAAACTGGATTTCTCTCTTTTACCAAAAGCTGCGGGCAAAGGGCAGGGAGATGGTAAAAAGCAAGTTAATAGCCATGGACTTCATGAGAGCAGACTTTGGTTCTTCAAACATCTTCTTGGAAGGGTCCCATGTGTTAAGACCCTGGTGGGAAGAAGGGACCAAAAAAGCTGGTTAATATTTAAAGATCACTGTCTTCAAAATCAATAGAGTTTTGTCCCAATGGAAGATGATCAGGAAGTACCATGAAGATGGTCAGGAGTATCTCTCCTGTGAGGAAAGGCTGAGGTAGCCTAGTGAAGAGAAGGCTCTGTCAGGGTGCTTGTCTGTCTCTAGGAATACCTCAAGAGAAGGTGCAAAGAGAATGGATCCAGGCTCTCTTCAGTGCTGCCCGGTGATGGGACCAGAGGCAATGGGCACAAACTGAGACACAGGGGGCTCTGAACATCAGGAAACACTTCTTCACTGTGAGGGTGGCTGAGCACAGTCGTTTCCCAGGGAGGTTGGGGAGTGTCCCTCCCTGGAGATACTATGTGGATGGGGTCCTGGCCAACAGGCTCTAGGTGTCCCCGCTTGACCAGGTGACTGGGCTGGATGACCTGCAGAGATGCCTTCTAATCTCAACTGTTCCATGATTCTGTGAAGATGGAAGCTGCGTACAAGTTTCTGAGCRGTCATTTAGAACCAGACAAAAAAGCCCTTTTGCCTTAGATGTGTTAGATTATGCATGCACAGCATTTCTTTTTCTCTATAATCTGCACTGTGTCTTGGCTTGCTTATTTTTACAGAAGATTCTTCTTACAAGGATTGGAATCAAAACAAGTTCATGGTTTTTGTTACATTTGTTTTTGCATTTCAGAGATAGTGTAGATTTTCTCTCGGGGATCATCACTCTGCTTCTACCTGACCTTTTACAGAGGTTGTCTCTACAGAACAAAGCTTCTTATACACACATTTAAAAATAAAGAGCTATTTAAACAAGACTATATGGAAAAGTTCTCCCAACTCACCAGCAATGTACAGACCTTGTAGAGAATTATTCTATAGTTTTCAGTATTAATGGAACATTTTAAGTATTTTCTTACAATGTATTTCCAGTTCTTTATCACATTTTATGTACTTCAGCATTTTCTTGCATTGTTCCTCTCTGAAGAAAGTTCACGGTCATTCTTGTTTAACAAATACTTCATGATATAAAGAGGTAATGACTGTCTTAGGTTAATTGGGTCAATATAAGTAACTCATGAGAGGAAGAGGAGGGGCAGTCACTGACCTCTTCTTTATGGTGTCTAGTGACAGAACCCACAGGAATGGCCTGGAGCAGGCCCCTCAGGGAAGTGGTCGCAGCACCAGCCTGACAGAGCTCCAGAAACATTGGGACAATACTCTTGGACACATGGTGTGACTCTTGGGGCTGTCCTGTGCAGGGCCAGGAGCTGGACTCAATGATCCTGATTGGTCCCTTCCAACTCAGCATATTCTGATTCTGTGATTCTGTGAACTCATCTGTTTTCTTATTGATGGCTGTTGGACCATGGCCCATCTTAGTACAATCCAATTTCAGGTTATTCTCTTGGCATGGYAAGATTCCTCCATTCTTTTTCTCATTAAAAATGAAATTTTTCACATTTGTAGCTCGCATTATGGATGCTCTGTCCTTTTGTACTTGGGTTTCCTATCAAGCATTTTTCTTAATTGCACATGTAGTAGATTTAGAGAAGAGATTAACTTCTGCTTTTTCTCCATAGCAACTTCACCTTTCCTGAAGTCATGCATAGGACAAGGTTCAATTTTCTTTTTAGAGAAAAACTTCTGAGCTGTTTTATTCTCTCAGCTTTCTGTAAGACAGGATGCCTTTGAATGAGTAATAACCTTCAGCCTTAATCTTTCTTATCTGTGTTAGCAGATTCAGACTAGTCTTTTTCTTGCTTCTGAAATGAGCTGACTCTTCTGTGACTTTGTTCTCAGCTTGTTATCAAGGTGCACATGTACGATAACAGCTCAAAGTCTCTAATGGTGGATGAGCGTCAGGTGGCACGGGATGTTTTGGACAATCTCTTTGAGAAAACCCACTGTGACTGCAATGTCGACTGGTGTCTGTATGAGATGTACCCAGAGCTGCAGATTGGTAAGTGGTGTAGTGACATAGCACACAGCAGATAGATACAGTGCTGGTAATCTTGAAGGATCAGGGAAGTGYTGGTAATGTTGAAAAGATAATAATGTCTCTCCTGCCCATGTGTCCCCTGGTGTTGGAACATCACAGACTCTTTAGCTGAGGGATGCTGCAAGAATATATTCGGTCTGTTCTTGCTGTAGAASTGAGTCCATTCAGCTGTGCTGTGACCTGCAAAAGGCTCCTTGCTTGTCACCATTTCCATTATTTTATACAAAATGAAGGGGCCATGTGAATTATTGCATACTGGCCGAACAAATGTTATAAAACAAGACTGTGTGTGAAGTGTTTCAGTCATTTCTAATGCTTTTCATTTGTGACAATTGTTTTCTGAAGTGTAGCTGTGTACAGGATGCTGCTCTGTGATGGGGCTGCAGCTCTGCTGATGATAAGTTATAATTTATGAAGTAATGAACCTGGCCTCCTGGTCCTAGGAAACAGTCATGCAAAACTTATGAATTGTTTTGTGCAACATAATGAGCCCCTTTTGAAAAAGGCTTCAAGGTTTCATTAAGAACAGAGTATTCTATAATTGTGAATTATTTCAGAATCTGTTTGTTTTCCAGACTTAAAAGGTATTGACATGAAAAGGAAAATTGCCACAACTTCCTTTCAGAGTTGCATTTGAATTGGAGAAATGGGAAATTGTCAAACAGCCTTTAAAATTCTTGGTTTACGGCCTCCCAAGAGAGATGTGAAAACGCACAAATAAGTCAAATATCAATATTGCACTTTAAAAGAGCCCCAGGTGTAATCATTCTGCTAAAGTAAACTAAAGAAATTTTAAAATTATTGAAAAAAAGCGAGGAGATCCTCATCTGCTTATAAGAGTGGCACAGAAATTTACTGCCAATCTGTTCTTGCTACTTGATTAAAATAATGATGCTGCATTATTTTATACCTGCTTATCTTAACTGAGGAAGGACTGGAAATGCCATGTGACCCTAGAAATCTCACAGAAGTCACAGAAKAATTTTAGAGTTTTCCTGCCTTAGAAACTTTCTCCCTTTTGTCCAGTGTSCTTGGACAAACGTGTCTGCATATTAGGATGACAGCACATAAACAGATTGTTTTCTGAATCTCCATAGTCATTAAAAAAAACATAGCTATGTTTCTTCATAATGTGGATAGATTTTTGAATTTCCCATCATGCAATTAAAACTGAAGGTATCATGGAGATCRTATGCTACAAATATTGAGCTTAATGGTTAGAATTTTTATGAAAAAATTCCTTGTGTTACTTTAGCCTTAGTTAATGCTAGATGCTTTTGGTTTGGTGTTAGGWTATTGGTATAGTAAGGAATTACTCTCATAATGAATAAAAGCTATTTTAAAGGCCAGGACAGAAGATAAGTACCAAAGGAAATAAACCTGTATCTGGTTCAGGAAAAAGGCAAAAAGCWATGAACTCCTGATGCAGTGATCTATTACAAGGTCCAAATCTTCTGGGAATGGAGCCTTTTTGTTTGCAGAAGGCAATTTCAATATGAGTGGAATGGTTTCTTCTGCTTCCAATGCACAGCAACATGTAGTTAATTTTCTTCAAAATCAAGACAATCTGAACTATTCTTTATTCCCATCACTATACTTCTTGGCTGTTCTAGATAGCTTTATTGCTAACAGCATGAAGACAGAACTTTTCTGCACTTCATCTTTCTGCTTGCTTTCCACATTAGTATTCAAGAGAATAAAACAATATTTATTTTAAGAAGCAAATCTGAGCAGCAAAYATTTAATGCTGAACTAAGTCCGAGCTAGTTTTATATCACAAGATCCTTGGCAGGGTATCTTACATGTACTGTATTTTTGGAATACTATCATTGCAAATAAAATAAACTACAGTTTTAAAGTAATTATATGTTAAAATATCACAAATAGTCTCAGTATTGAGATGGTGATGTAACACTGGGCTGTACATGCCAGTATGTATTTTGCGATAGACTATTGTCTTATAGTAGGCATCCAGATTTGACTTTTGTTTTGGTAATAATAATTCTTAAAAAGACCCTCCTGAGGGGAAAAGAGTGCTGGACTGACCAGCCCTGAGTGAACATCAAATAGTGATTACGTTCATATACAGGAATTTCTGCAGCCTTGAGAGGGGGGTGAAACTGTTTGAATGTCTTACATTATCTTCTCTGTCTATCCAGAAAGGTTTTTTGAAGACCATGAAAATGTTGTTGAAGTGTTATCAGACTGGACTCGAGACACTGAGAATAAGATTCTGTTTTTGGAAAAAAGTCAAAAATATGCTTTATTTAAAAATCCCCAGGTAGGTTAACATGGTATTTGAACAAGAYCCTAAGGTAATTTATTCTGCATGCTGCCTATTGCATTAATAATTTGCTTTCAGCTCTGTCAGTTCAGAATTAGAGAAAGCAAAACTTATATTTTCAACCAAAAACCACCAGGATGTTGAATGCAAGGATTTGGAAGTTAGCGTTTTCTATTTTTTTTCTGATGCTATTTTAAAGCCCTGCTGTAGAGGTAAGTAATGAGACATGTAGATCACTTCTAATAGAAGCTATTGCTTAGGCACAGCTCTTAGAACTGGGTGAGGTGGCACAGCTGTAAAAACCTGATCTCTGTTACTGCTACAGCTTCTCCTCTATTTCTGCTGGTGCATATCAAAATTTCCTTGAGGGTTCAGTTTCTGCCAGTTGTACATAAAACTTCATAAAGGGTRTACCAAGTACTAAAAGGATTTAGTGGACTTCTTTTATACTGAAGAATTGGGTGAACAGTAACTTGTGTACGTTAGCTTTTTAAAGGAGAGTCTGCACACTGAATTGCATCCAATTATTCAGGATTGGTATATAAACACAAATTGTTTTATTTCTTGTGCTGGGTGGTCAAACCTGTATGTGCRAACATCCTAGAACATACAGTTGCTGGATTCTGGGGCACAAGATCTTTCCCTCATGTCAGCTGACTCCCAGCTCACTGAGCATCTGCTTTGTTCCTAAGGGCTGCAAGAGAAAAATGAACAATTCAGCATTGCTGAAAAAATGAGTCAAATATGTAATTTGGCAGCAAATCACACMAAACTGCTCATTAGGAAGTTGGTTTTTTTTATAGAATGAGCCAATGTTTCAAATAAAACCTGCAGAAAAKRAGTTTTCTTCATTGGCATAAGTATCCACAGTCATGGAAGGAAAACTTACACTGCAGTACACATGGATTAATGTTGATTTTTAATATGAGACTGCAAAGTCAAATTTGGAAATAAAGTGTGGTGGCTCAAAGTGTCATCCTTTCTAGTGCACATAAACCTACCCAGCAGCATAGGTTTGATTTGATTGATTGCACATTTGCTTMATACACAATAGTATTATTTGAGGAAGTGGCTTAGGGCAAGGCTCTGAACCTCACACAGGAAGGAAAACGCTGATGAATATTCTGCTCATTTTAGTTGCAGTGAAATTTAGAAATAAATGCGACCTAAGCCAAAACTAGAACAAAATTGTAGCTCTGTCCTCATGTCTCAGCTGGAGCTGGACACATCTGCAGTCATTGAGCTTTAGCCCCTCTGTGATAAGCCCTAAAATCAACAGTCTAAGGAACCTGGATCAGTTATGACTATCACACTATTGAAATATTTTGCCATTAATAAAGTCCAGCCATCTGTCAGGCTTGGTAAACTCTAACATTGTGAGCAGGTAGAATAGTACAGGCATATCAGCACTTAGTGACAGAAGGTGATCAGTATTTTACAGAGCTCACACTAGATAATGRAACATGGTAAAATACGTGATCTGCAGAGAGTCCTTGGAAAGATAAACTAAGTGAAAATGCTGGGTWTTTGTGGGTAGGGAGTATGATTACCTAGCTAACTGCTTATGGAAATTAGGGTGTAACCAAKGGGAAACTGAAATTTTGTGCTCTGAGACTGTAGCCTCAGTATATTCAACCTCCTTCTAACTCAATCAAGGCTGCCACAAAAAACTCATTTTGGGAGTACAGAAATTGCAGAATGTTTTGGTTTTTTTTTGACACACCCAATGTGCTAATGCAGCAGCAGTTGAATTGCCTGTTGGCTTTTTTTTTTTTTTTGTGCTCATTCTGTTGGAAATGTTTTGTTGAGATCTCACAGTTTTTTAATTTGCAGATACTTTTCTGGGGGAAAAAAGAGGCAAATTCTAAAGGTGGCCAGGTGCCTACATTTGTTCTTTGACAAATCAGTGATACAGAATTTTCCTTACAGAGAATTGAGACAATTAAATGCTTTAAAAAAATCTTGTAAAGATGGGCAGATGTCTTCCTAAGACAAATAGACCTGTGGAGAAGGTCTGTAACCTGTGCCAATGTTTATTGTTTCTTTCTGTGAACTAGTTATAGACCTGGTATAGATTAAACAACAATCAATTTAATGGGGTTCATTTTTAAGGGGAAATTCGGGTTCTGAAATGCAGGATTTATTCTCTATGTGTTTGCAATATACTTTTCAGCTAATGCCAGTGGCTTTTCTTGGAAGATTGTCATTCTTGTCATGCTGTATTTGCTAGTATTTTTCTGCAGYTTTGTTTCTGAAATATTTTTTTAAACATGTTTGGAATTTAGATTTCTGAAAAAACTTCTGCAAAATTCTCAGGTATCCCCCTCACCACAAAGACAGGCACACTTTTGCCCTCTGCTCACCATGATAACATRGACCTTGCAGGGAACTTGAAATAAAAGACTGTTCCAGGAATGGCATCAGTGACTCATCTACAGAGAGRGAGCATCACAAGTCTGTGACTAAAGAGTGGAACAAAAATACATACTGATACATGGGCAAATAAAGAAAACCTTTATAATATGGGAAAGGTGATGCTTTGTCACATGGTTGAGTGATGCTGATTTTCTCTTGAAAGGAAAGGTTGTCAGGTCTCAACACCTCTTTTCAAAAAGCTCAGAGAATAATTCTCAGCTAAAAGATATTAATGAGGGAAAATTGTTATTTTGAGGGTGTAGCTAGCTGAATCTGGACTCCTGACTGTAAATGCTGGTCATGCTCTTAAAACACTGTATTTTGCTTTTGTTTGCATGAACTTCGATTTCCTGTATTTTTCTTTTGATAAAATCAAACAGTGCAGGCAATGCCACTTGAATGTACATTTGTTTGTTAGTTGGTTTTATTATTATTGGACAGCATTTATGAAAATTATTGAAAGTCTGTACAGTGACTTTATGCTTCTGTTCCCTCATGTGTAAGCTAAAAGTCAGAGCTACACCTTCCAAAGSAGAACCCATACAATGAATTGATATTTTGTTTCTTTAGAAAAGGCAGAGTTCTGAACAGTGTCAGAAGAGTGGTGGAATAGAATTTGTCTTTCGTAACAAGACAGCTATAGCAAGTTTCATGCTTGAATATTYATCTGCTATCCACCAGGTGATACTTCTGTTTTTCACCAGCTTGGCCACATTTATGAATGAAGGTTTTTCTGTTGTCTTCACAGTTACTCAGTGATGAAAACATAAAAGAGTGGTGGGGAACCTGCTTATTGAGTGTGCTGGCAAAGTGCAAAGAAATAGAARTGAGAAAAGAGAAGTGTTTTTTGCTCTACTCCTATTGTTTATCTTAATTCCTCTCTCTTTTTGGCGGTTTCAAAAGCACATTGCCTTTGGCTTCATGTATTTTTTTTTTTTTTACATTTGTGGTCTTCAGAGCCGTTATAAGTATCTTCTAATATTTTTAATGTGCAGCTTTCTAGGGGACACACCATGATATGAGTTGCAGACGGGTTTTTTTTTTCTGCATAAACCGTACTGCACTGAGTAGCAGTTRCAGTGTTCTGAAGTGGAGCTGGCCAGTTCTCTCTTCATATTGGGTGTGAGTTGGATGAGCATAAACAGGCAGCCCATTGCTCAAAGAAGGTAGTCATGAGTATGAAGCAGCTGCCTTGTTTTGTGCACACTGTCTGTTCTGTGCTGTTGTGGATCCTTGCAGAACTTCTGGAAAATCAGTTTCCAGAGCTTGAAAGCAGAAATACAACCTAAGTGTAAGGGGAAGCAGTGGGAGAGTGCTGTCTTGGAGCACCTGTTTTTTACTAGGTACTAGCAAGTAGTTGCTGCTGCATTCCCACTTGGATGAGGCTGTGTATGAACAAAAGTGAAAGGTGTGAGAAAGRTGCTGTTTAATTTAGGAAATTCCTCTTTATGAGTGCAGAGACATAAACACCARCCAGAGAGTTTGATAGTGCAGTAGTTAAAGCAGTGTTTCTACCATGGTCCAAGTTTGCTTTGCTTACATGCTGACTTACAYGTTCTTGGAAACTACTGAAAACACTCTGTCTCCCACTGTTTGAGGGTTACACAGTGTAGAGAGATACTGTCTGACTTTTTATCTGCCTTTCCACACAAAAGGAGATGGCAGCATCCCTAAGTGGAAAGTTTGTATGCATAGACTTAACTTTTGAATGTAAAAAATAGTTAATTCTCAAGTCTTTAGATATATGTAGAAAGCTGCGCCCCAGCTACATCTTGAACCATGATGATCTGACATCCCAAACCAASCATGCATTTCCCAGGGGTGTCCTCACACAGGAAGGAACTTGCCTTTTATCATGACCTTTGACTACTGGACTTGAAATGACCTCTTCTGGACACATGTGGTTTGCCTCCTCTAGGATGAATGCTTCTGATCAAAAATAGAAGACCACACAGTGATAAAACAAGTACAGCGCAGAGTCTGCTCCCCAGGTTTTTGGTCACTGACAAATATAAATACCATGTACTTCCAGATTTCAGAACAGAGACTTAAAGGAGATAATCAGTATTAAATGAAGTGTGTGTTGACAGGTGAAAGATGATAGTGTACAWCTGTGTAACTTCAGGTTAGGTGATAGAGCCCTGTTTCCCTTGTGAAAAGGCTGTGGTGTTAGAGATCCAGCATGGACATAATTACAAATTTTCTCTCTTTATGACTGATTATGTCAGTACAGGGTGGTCTGGGCTTCTGTCAAATAAATGCCAGATGCCTGAATGTGAATCAGTTGTGATCAGAGGAGCTTTGTTTTTTTATCAATGTACAGAAGGCTGACTSAGTCAGATGGATGCTCTCCCCAGTAGTAAAGCTGATGAGGCAAGCCTTGTTGAGACAGTGTTAAGGTGTACTTACCTTGATAAATGTTCATTGTGTATTTTAGGGGTTTTACTGTGTCTTTATAATGATCTAGGGAAGAGGCCTTACAGCTTTCATGTGTCTCTACTTTCCAAATCCATCCCAAATCTGGAGGYCCAACCCAGCCTAACAGTGCCATCTGAGCTTTCAGGGCTGTGACAGTGTCCCTGTCAAGAAGAGCTGTTGGATGTCCCCAGAGCCCTGGGCTGCAGCTGCTCAGGACAGTGTCATTTTTCAGAGGCTGAGGGCAGCGTTGTCACTCAAGTCAGACCGATGGTTCTGGACTGCACTGGCAAGCACCGCTCTCTGGGTTGTACTGAGAACACACTTCTAAGTGGGTTTTGTTTTGAGCTGGTTTGGGTTTCTTTCCGCTCTCAATACTGTTTTTGGATGTAGTTGCAAAGCTGTGATCCTTAGTGTTTGCTTACCTTCAGCTGTGGACTAAAAATTGTCCAGGCAGTCTGAAGCCAGCTCCATTTCTTAGGGTAACAGTCTGTTATATTGAATGTTAAAGTTTCTCACACCATAGACACGGTATCAGCATARGCCAAGTTGCAGGTGTCTGTTTCTGAGATCCCCTGTCTGACTTAATGGGAACTTTCAAGCAAGCAGTTTTAAAGAACTGGTTTTGAGATCCAGACCTCTTCTGCTTCCTCTCCTGGTGCTCCTCCAAAAACAGTCTGCTCTGAGGCTTGCATTGTGGCAGACAGCTGTTCACAGCACTGCTTGGAAAAGAAGATGTGGTGTGTGGAAGAGCAGGGTTTCACTTCAGTAAATTTCACTGCTGTAAATGTGGTCAGCTGGCAGGGCAGATTTGCTGCTTGTTCGTTTCTTCCTTATACTATGGCATTAGTGTGCTCCTTCATTTACACACTTCTCACTTGTATTTTGGTAATGTTTGTATTTATRTTGCGGTTTAGGTGTTGTGGAGTTCCAGGCATGTAAATATGTTGTCACTTCCTCATAGTCTTGAGATATGAAAAGGCAGAGAGATAAAAAGTCAGATAAACTGAAATATTATAAACCACAAGAACTCTTGAGTTTTCCCATTTTGGCCTCAAGGCCGTGGATCCAAATGCTACTTGAGGCATGGCATCCTTGATCTCCCTGCTTCCTTCACACCCAGCTGCCTTACAGTCTGCAGGCATCCATCTCTGCTTGTCTGGCCCTGCTTGCTGKGGAGCACAGCCACTGCAAATGCTCCAGCACACAACTCCTAACATCCTTCCCACTTGTCAGAATTTGCATATATATGCAAGTTCTGCCCTTTTGTCCATCTATACAATGTAGATGGATGGAGACTTGTTATTTTTAACAGTGAGTGAATTTGTTTTTATGGGTGCATGTATCCTTGAAGCACTGTGGTTCCTCATTTGTGCGGCAGGCAGGCACTGGTCCTCTGAAGGCAGCTGCAGCTTCACAGCCCTCTGGCACAGAGAAAGGAGTGCAGGCTCTCTTTTGGTGGGCTGGAGCACGTTTTGCCAAGATATCTTGGTGATCGCTTCCTTGGATTTCTTCTAGATTTTTGAACAGTTTCTTCACTGCATAAAAATATTTTTAAGAGCATGAGCAGGGTACAAAACTTGAAAGTAGTAAGTTTGGGTAAAGGCTTTGGCATAAACTCACTTTAACTAAAAATTAACAGCTAGGTATATTCAGGTGCAAGATACAAAGCATGCAAATTGCCAAATTGGATTGTAGGGAAAATGCTTCCTAGCATCTTGTGATTCTGCACTGTATGCATTGTTTATCAGCATGCAATCAAATGTTAGGTTCCCTACAACCTGTAATAATACAGGAAACAGTGAAAATTGGAATGCTAAAACCCAAACCCATTGATCCAGAAAAACAGCCAAAAACATAAGCCACTGTTTTTAATTGTGGGAGGCTGTATATATTACATGGGCAAAAATAATTTTGTATTACCTTTGAATTATAGTTAAAATCAAATTAATGAGCAGGCCAGTGTGACTAAAGTTCCCTGTAAGAAGAGTCCATAAGCATCTGTCTCTTGCACCTGCTGATTTGGGTACTCARTATCAAAAAGACTCAGTAACTATTGAATGAGTTTGTAGCAATCTAGTTACTTGTATTGCTGGCTTTATAATGAACAGAAATTGCTTTTGTGTCTTCATCAGAATTTCTACCTGGCAAACAGAGGGAAGAGTGAAAGCAAAGAAATGAATGATAAAAACAAAGAGGCTTTGCTGGAGGTAAGACAACTTATTAGGCTGATGATGCAAATGTCACCAGAACTCTGCCCCATTTGCATCTGCCCTGCAATAACAGCATTTCGTTCTTTGGGGGAAATCATGTAACCACAGGAAGTTCTGTGATCATTGGTGTCTTTGTATCTCAGGTTTAATATGTAGAATTTTCCTCTGCATCTGCTGCTCCTCATTAAAAACACATATTTTGGATTCTTAGGACAGCCCTTGGGACTTTTTATTATTTGTAAGGTTCATCAGTAGCAAACAGTTATCTTTAGGTTAGAAGTAGATGTACTTCTCAAATTATTAGCTGTACTACAACAGGAAGAAAAAAAGTTCACTTTTCCAGAAAGTCTGTTTAATCTCTTGCCTTTCCTGCTCAAGTTTTACTTCAGATGTATGTTTGAGAGAGAAAAGTCTGGAGCTGTTTGAAAGAAAAGATTASCACAGTTCTCCAGGCAAGCAGTTAGGAAAAAGTTCACAAAGGAAATGCTTTTCTCAGGTGACTGAGGACTCACATTTCAAAATTACTGCATCTCATGAAGACACCACATGTTAACCAGCAGAAGTCCTGGTGAATTCTGAATTAAAACATTGAATGAAAGTGTGTTGGCATTAAAAATGACCTAACAGTAGGCCCTCCAAGCAAACAATTAGTATATCTGATTAAATAGTGTTTTCAATGCTGGCATGTATTTCAAAGTGAAAGCAGAGACTGAGCTGTTTTTAGAGCTCCAAGCAGTCTCTAAAGAATCTGTGTACTGAAGTATTTCTCTATACAGAATCCATAAACACTGCAGTAGAGAAATGAACCCAATAACAGTTATTCTGTAGCCTTCACTGAGCACATCTATGTCTAGTTAAAAGCCTTTGCAGGTTTTTGCTTGACCCTAATGGATGGAGGGTTTGCAAGCTTTCTTTATCAGTGTGAGCACCCAACATCAGCTTGGAAAAGTTTCCTTTGCCTGTCTGAGGTGTTCATCTACCTGGTAACTGCATTCCCCATGTCCATATGTTCACTGTCACAGGAAATGTCTTTATTTTTCAAGGGAGTGTTTTTCTGCAATTTATTTATAGGATTGTGCTTAAATGGATTTATTTTGTCTGTTATTATTCTTGTTGCACAGGAAAGCTTCTGTGGGACATCTGTCATTGTGCCAGAGCTTGAAGGGGCCCTTTATTTAAAAGAAGATGGAAAAAAGTCCTGGAAGAGGCGTTATTTTCTTCTACGAGCGTCTGGGATTTATTATGTACCCAAAGGAAAAACCAAGGTCAGGATGCCAAATAATCCATTTTGCAATAAAACAATTCATGGAGGTGAAAGTGTAGAACTCCCAAGGTGACATTTGAAGGCACTGTCTGGTGCATCTGAGAGGGCTGAGGTTTCCATGGTTATCTTTGACTACACCACTTGTGCAAATGCTAGAATGTAGTCACTGAATCCTGTCACGTTCCTCTCCTTTTGATTTCTAGGGATAGATRAAAGCATTAATAAAATAGTGCTCCTTCAGAGAGCAGGAAGGGAAAGAAAAACAGCATAGCACCTGTCAGCTGGTGGCATGCTGCCAAAATGCTTCAATGTTGTATGGGTTTCCTGTGAATATCTTAAAAAGCTGTCAAGTAAACTAATTTCTTGTCACAAAAAATATAGAATTTTACTTTGCTTGATACTGACTTTCTACACCAGTAACTAGCATGCAGAAGTTCTGTACTTTTTTAATACAGTGATCTGTACCTGGACAATGTGTCATGCCTTTTATGGCTTTTTAAGACTGCCCTTTTTGTAGAAAGAAGCAAAACAAAAGCATCTACCTGGCTGAATCAAATTCACTGACATTTAGTATTAGAAAATATTTCAAGTGTCTGAATTACCAGCACTGGATGGTTTGCACTTGAGGGCAGCTGGCTTTTAGTTTCCACAGTGAAGCGGTAGAATGGTGGATTCTGGAACTGGTGGTACATTTTTTTTTGTATTCTGAAAACCACTTCTGTTACCACTTACAGCTCTGGTAATGCTTCTTACTTAGAAATGCTCTTGCTTCTGGTGAAGCTTTACTGTTACTATTTGAAACTTAACTCTTCTGCTATTTCCTGACTAGATTACAAAGAAAAGAAATTCTTATCTTGTAAAGGGATGTCATGCTGCTGCTGCAGTGACCTGWGTTTATAACCAAGTCACAGTGAAACACAGATCACCTTGCTGCTTTCACAGCAATTTAYTTTGACTTTACCTGACCCTGACATAATGGCTTCATGCCTCAAATCAGATTGTACGCACAATAGCCTATCAATTAGRATCTGGAATGCTATTTAGAAGGCACTTAAGGTGGAAAAACTATAAGAATAGTCAAATGAAAAGTCTCGTGGACATTTTCTTATAGCATGCCTCCAACAATGACCAGTAGTACAGTGCCAAAGCAGGGCAAGCATGTCCTGATCTTTACTTAGTCTATTTTCATCTTACCTGTTTCAGTGACTTTTCATCTTAGAGTAGATGAAGAAAGCGCTTTCTTTTTTCAGGTGATAAGTTGTAAACATAGGCTCAGATGGAGCCACACAGTCCCCTTGTGACAGCTGTTTAACACTTTATTGCCTGCTAGTCATTGCAGCCTGTGTAACAGCCTATGCACCACCTTGCCTATGCCTAAAACTGAGCCATTTTTAGAAACTGTGTAAGTGCTTTGAAATCACTATGTTACAACCTTTAATCTAGTTTTTTAGGAGTTAGTCACAGTGCTTTTAAATGGTAGCACAGTCATCTGTTTGCTCCTGCATCTGTAATAGTGCTCATCAGCAGGATGCAAATGTCCACGTTTTAGCCATTCCAGAGGAAGTCAAGCCTCTTAGCTCAAGTCTGTTCTTCATGGTGATCCAAGTGATTACTGCACTCAGTGTTGGAGCAGCTGAGGATCAGGTGCATGTCTGTTGTAAAGATACATAATCTCTGGGACATCAACAGGATGCAGTGAGGGTGTTAAACATCTTAAAGCACTGCAGCAAAATTCACCAGAGCTCTTCAGTTAAAGTCCTTAAATCATGAGAGTTCATCCCACATCAGGGTGGTATGAGAACTGCACGTGCACCTTACACGTCATTCAGTTGTGGGTAATCTTTCTTTGAGGTACAGAACAAACAGTTGGCTGAAAACTGTTTCTTCAGCTGCTGCATCTCTTTTAAAATTCATCATATGTTCGTGTTTTCACTTATTACAAAAAAGCAAAGAAATCTGGCACACCTTTGGCACTTTRTGCTAGCTGTAAAATACATGGCAAAGGTGAAAATACGGGGCACATTCATATAGTTTTACACATAYGCTTGTGGTGGTTTTTGTTTTTTCAGGATTATTTGTTAACAAACCACCACCAGTCAACACTGCTGTCWTAATTTCTTTCTTCAGCATTGCTCTATTTACATCCCATTAAAAATGTGCTGTTAATGGACAAGGTAACAGARCAACTGCATCAGAATTACAGATACAATTAAAAAATCTGTAAATTGTGTTGCTTTGTCGTGTTAACGTTGCTTTGTCCTGTTAACATTGCACAAATACTCGTGATAAGCACCTTTGTCCCTTGCGTAAAGATCTGTTCCTTAGAAGATAATAACAACTGCATTCATATTGGTCTTCATTACTATTGCCTGGTTCCTAAAGGAAAGGAGCAGCTCCTTATACTGCATGGATTTGACCACACTTAGGAACTTTAAAATGGTTGATAAACCAAGGTCCACAAATTCACTGACAAAATCTTTGGCATCATCAGCTTCAGTGGAGTCAGGAGAGACACAGAAGCCCTGTCTACATCCAGTATGAAGTGTTTCCCCATGAATCTTACTTGTAAACTCGATTTGTAAATAAAGTCAGCTCAAGGGTATATTGTAATGAAAGTGTCATKAAGAATGAGAACAGCAAACAAGCACCATCATGTGCATGTTATATCATACCCCCATGTCATATCATACCCCATTCTGAGGGGTAGAGAGGGCTTGTGGTTTGTTGTTTTMTTTTTCCTTTTTTCCCCCCACATTTTCCTGATTTCTTAGTTTAGCCCACAGTGACCATGTGAAATGGCTATTTTTGCATTTCCACCCAAAGGATTGAAAAAGTTACTGTATGGAAAATTYTTCACTGAGAAACATGCCAGCAACAGAAACCTTGTTATTTTAGCAATAGATTGTGAACAAGCAAATATTATGATAAACAGAAATGGAATGATGCCAGGAAATACAAGAAAATTCAAAGCAAGACAGATTAAATGGTGGTTATTTCCTGATGAGGGTTTGTTTGTTACATGTATGATAGTAAAACAAGCTCCCAAAGCAATTTAGAACCCCAAGCCTTCTTTCTCCACTCAGAATTTTAAGGATGTGGTTTCTTACTATGGTGTTTTCTTTGGTCTTATTAGCCTTAAGGTGAAATCTCCATACAAATCAATGAAGCAAAATGTTGAACTGTGTTGTAGATTATTCATAATATGTATTGACTGTTTTCCAGTTTTTATTTTAAGAAAATAGACACTTAAAATTAATCTTTGTTTTTTCAGTCAGCTTCATGAGAGTTATAGAAATCAAAATTGTTGGCATTCATGCACTTACAAAAAGTCCTGTCAATGAGTTTCACATCAAAATTGAATTTGTTCTAACAGTGATGGGTTTGTTTTTCGTTTGTAGACATCACGGGATCTGGCATGCTTCCTTCAGTTTGAGAACGTGAACGTGTATTATGGTTATCAACACAAAGCGAAATATAAGGCACCTACAGATCACTGCTTTGTTTTAAAGGTAATGTACAAGAAAAACAAGTTCTGCAAATGTCACACAGTTTCTTATTTATGTAAACATGTTTAAGTTTGAAGCTCCAAGGAGCCTGATGAGATAGAATAATTACATAAATCATATGTAATTTCTTCTTTGCTTCACTGTTGATCAGCAACATACATTTAGRACCTTAATTTTAATACTTATAGTCCTATGACATATATCTACACTACATATATGAAGTTGTCATCAAAACAGGGTTGAATATACTGACTGCTCAGGTGACTGGACACGTTTGGGCAGATGACACCCAGGGCAGATGTATGATGAGAAGTCTGGCRGTCCCCAGTTTTCATGTTATGAGTACTATGGATTATACAGTAAAAAGAATGTCTACTTTTTTTGCAGTATAGTCATACCTGTTGAGGGGTTTGTTGAACTGRGACACAAAATCTTGCAGGAATAGGCATCTCATTTGTCATGTTTTATTGCACTGCTGTTTCTGGCAGGAAGGCAAAATACATTGCACATCCACTCATGAAAATCGATGCTTGCTCTTGAATAAGTATCTCATTGCTGCCTCTCCAGGTAATAGCCCTGCAAATAGGCTGGGAATTCTGCATTCCTCTCAGGAAAGGAAAAGAAGCCCATGCTTTTCACCTAGTTCAGATAGCAGAAATGAAGCTTTGAGGTTGCAGTAATTGGGCCTTGCTTGCTATCTGTAATTTATACAGATTTTAGAATACAGCGGGATTACTGTGTACAAGACAGAAGATAATCTTGTTGCTGCTTTTCTGCTTAAAGGCCTGCAGCACAAACACAGTATTAGAAAACACAGTATCTTATCACCTCAAAAACAAGTACAGGAAACATTCACATCAGAGGTCACTTATACCACATGTCTGGCTGAAGTTGTACCCYTAAAGCACTTCTTCATTCAGTTTCAAAACGTCTGCAAGCCTAATTTATACATGCCCAAGCAGAAGTGATTTATAGACACAGATTTATTTTCTGAAACGGATGTATCTAATTAGCACAGATGAACAGTTTTAATATAATAGTCTTCCGCAAAACACTGCAAAAAACCCAGGTGGGCTTTCAGCGGTTAACAGGTAAGAATTGTTTCTGAAAAGTACAACCTCTAATGAAATCAAAGGAAAAGCAGAGCTGATGTAAAAAATAAGGGGAAAATTGATTTTTCTAACCAGATGACTGGTCTAAGAACTGTCTGACTAATTTAATAACAATTATTCRCATTCTGTTCAGATGAAAATAAAAGCATGATTTTTGAATGTATCAATATGTTTAACTATTCACAATAATTATGAAAACTTTCTGGACTTACTGCCCTCTTTTCTGAAAAAAGGTATGCTACTTACAYTATCAAAGGTCACACCTCAACTGAAACTCTTGCTTTATTTCATGTGTGATGTTAGTGTTGTACCCTCAATGTGAAATGGGAAGAACAAGATCAAAAGCTTACCGGGGAAAGCTTTGTGTGTAATAGGTTTATAAATGCATGAAACCTACTTAGCAAAACTGTTTGCTCTGATGCTTCTAAAATGTGAAGCAAAACTGTTTGCTCTGATGCTTCTAAAATACTTTATTCTAGTACACTAGAATAAACATTGTATTAGTAATTGTTTCTGAACATAACTTAGTGATAAATAGATTATGTAATCGTGCTTGTTTTCCTTTTTTATTCCTAGAAATCATAATTTGGTAGATTCTTTACCCTCTCAGTTTCAGACTTGGCTTCTTTTGATGGCTGACTCTTACAGTGACTGGAGTTGGTCAGAAAGTATAGGCAGATAAAGATATCTTCATATCTTAAGTTGTTTCAGAAGTGAAAGCTTCTTAGAGTGGCTTTCTGAGGGTGATGCAGTGGAGAGTTTAGTATTTATTATAATTTCTGTTAATTTGAATTCTGTATATAAATAGAGTATTCTGCATTTTGGAGGCATGATGCTGAAATGAGTTCTGTCATATCCTTGTCTTACCTTTGRAGGCTGGAGCTGAGGATGTAATATATATCTTGAGATCTGTAGGCTGAGGAAAAGAGCAAAAAGAGCAAAGGATTCTTGGTGACACAAAAGCATTTGGACAGTAACATAGAGCCATCTGTCACACTTACCACACTTGGTTACATTTTCTTCCTGTCTGGTTTTATCTGGAAGTCTCCCAGAAGAGACTCTCTTTTAAAGGGATACTCTTGTCCTGACATGTCAATGGAAAACAAACCATCTTTCTTGAGATATTTCTCATCCTGCCATATTTTGAAAATTAAGTCCTCAAGAGGAAATAATAGTACTCTTGCAGACAGGTGCAGTGAGCAAAAGCCAATGGGTTTAATGASTAAACATTTGTTTTTATTACACTGSAAACCTAGTAATTTTGAAGGACTTTGGATGCCCAGTTCAGTCCAATCTGSTTGGAAATTTCTCCACAGCCAAGATTCTGCTGTGTCTTCACAGCTCTTCCATTCCCYTGTGTGTGCTTTGCCACAGAGGGCTCTGTGGAGGTTCTCTTCCAATGCAGGGTAAGATTATCTGCCTTTCAACAAAAGGTCATAAGCCCACATTTTCTGTTCACTGAGGTGGCTGTAAAGCAAAGGAAGTATTTTGGGGGAAAAGGTTAGTCTACAAACCTTTATTAGCTTGTGCAAGCTGTAATGCTTTGAAAAAAAAAAACTTTGAAAGGTTTTGAATAGCATATCACTACATTTTTTTAATAATTGTTGCTTTCTGAGGACCCCCTTAGGAGCTGCTGTGTCAAAGCAGTAAGCAGTCATCAGCCAAGTTACTTGCTCTGCTGTGTTTCAAGTGTAACAAAAGAAACTTCCCAGCTCAGAGTCAGGAGAGCAATTTGTACTTATAAGTGTAGGAGAAACACAAGAGCATATCAGCAGCTTCAGCAGTACCTTGTTCTGTGCTAGGTGGAAAATCCTGCTGAATTCAGAACCAAATTTTGAGCACTGAGTTGAAAAAAAACACCATATTTCTTTCTGACTGGTTAAGCTATTGGCATCCTTGCTTCAAGAGCAGGGATGTGCCCTTTGCTCATTCAAGTGGCAGCAAGTGGCCAGTGAGGTAGGCTGGTTTGGAGTTGAATACAGCCTCATACCTGAAGGAAGTGTCCTTTCTTTTCCTTCAGCTCCCACCTGGATAATGAGCCTTCTAAACAAGTAACTAGGCTAAACCCTATAACATTTGTTCCTGCTTTGAAGATCTTGTCTCATATTAGCAGGGGGGAAAGAGAAAATATTTCCTTCCCCCCACCGCCCAACTTGGTCATCTTTATGGTGTGTCTATGGATGGAAGAGCACTCAAGTAATATTACAAGAATGAGCAGAGCATCCCTGCCTATTTTACATCTGAGTTCCAGGCATTGCCAAGAATGTAAAGAGGAACACTGTAACTAATGTTAACCACAACCCTGGTGATCTGGCTTCAGCCAGAATAATGAGATTTTTCAGGTTGTCTGAATACAGGTGTTACCTCAAAGTCTTTGTGACATTTCTTTGAATGTTGTTTCACTTTGATCTCTCTGAATGGAATATGAGTGCTTTTTCCAGTTTCATCTCCTGGGCTACACTCAGGTATGGGGCTTGCAGAGACAGCGAACCTTTGGTCCTAGAGCCTGTCCCAGCTAACATGCATCCAGTCACCAGGAACTGGCAGCTTCCTTTGTCCTGTTTCTTCTTTAATCCAGGTGTTCCATTTCATCCTCAGTGATCATACCTGGGTTATGTAGCTAAWGCTGATGTGTGTATTGGTATTAGTGTAGCAACAACAAGATCATGCACATCATGGGCAGGCTTTGACACTTAGCCTGAAGCTGTGGTGGGTTTTACAGCCTGTGGTATTGGAGCTGCTCCTAAACTAGCTCGAATATAAATATTCTTGTCTGCAGATCCATCCTGTAAAATATTCCTCTTGCAGCTAGAGAATCATGATGTGTTGTGAGTGCTCCTTGTGTGTCATTTGTTCCCATTATGTCAGCACCCCACTGTATATCCTACACCTCAGAACAAAAATGGGGCGTGCTATTTGTTAACAATCAAGATACTGAGGAGATAATAGGCAAAAGGGTGAGGTGAGAGAAACAATTAAACATCACAGTGTTTACTAGCAAAAGAGAGAACATTTTGCTGAGCTTATTCAGAAGTTTCCTTTCAGGATGATTCAGGAAACAACTGCAGTAACACAACAAAGTAGCTACTTCACCATACCAGGCCGAAAGCCCAGCTGTGACCAGCCAGAAAGAGCACARCTGGCTGGTTGGTGTCTGAGAGCAGGGTCACCTTTAGCTGTCCCTGGGCAGCAGACCAGGACAGGAATGACTGGATCCTGAGGAGGAGAGTGCAGCCTGGCACAGAGGCTCCAATGGAGTTGGCTTTCAGGAATCTTTATGCTTTGTGGCAATTATAAAACTTGAAGAACTGTTTTATTTCCCAGTGGCTACTTGGTCTGTGCTGAGCTTTAACCTTAAATGCACTTGTTCTACCACTGCTAAACAAGCCTTCTTCCCTCAAAGGAAGTCCCCCATTTCAAAACTCAGGAACAACACAAAGAACCCTCAGAATATAAAAAAACAGAGCCTTTGAGTAAAAGAAATACTTTTTTTGGACACCTGTTCCTGAAAAAATTGCAGATTCCTCCTATTTTGTGCTCAGTCTAAGTCAAATGCTTACATAAATTTAAAGATCCCAYCCTTCTCTTTGACATCAGATAAAGTGAATCTTTTCTTAATAGAGATCTTCATATGCAGAGAGGAGGAAAGAAAAGGGCAGCCAAGTTGGAAATAAGTCCCTCACTCAAACCTGCATTTGTCAAGTTCAGGTTTGTCACTGTTCCCAGCAGAGGATGTAGGAGAGGGTCACAGCACAGCTCTCTCTGCCACCCTTCASAGAGTGCTGGCCACTCCTGGGAGAGCAATAGTGAGGGAACAAAATTCTGTCTCCAGCAAAAATGAATTCACAAACTGCACACAGCAAGTAGGAATGGCTTAGCTCCTCGGGGTCACCTTTGCATTTACAAATGTGTATTTTTATATCTAGATTCCCTGCAAACTTTCTCATTCACCACCTACTTTGTTATATGAGAAATCCTGTGGAAATGAATGAGACCTTTCATTATTATTTCACATTCTGAAACCAAAAGCCCACAAAAATATCTTATTTCACCAGGAAGGATGGAATCTGTTCATCGTGCTAGCAACAGCATCTATTGCACTGAACAGAAATTGTGACTGTAATGTTTATTTTATGGATTGTCTCTGTGTGTGCATGTGCACGCATGCTCGTCCAGGAGCTGATTTTGTCACACCATGTTGAAAAATCTTTCAGAGCAGACAAATAGCAAGGTAATCTATATGCAAATTTGCTGGTTTAGTCAGTCCAATGTGCCTGTGACAAAGAGTGGATTTAATTATAGTTTATTGGTGCTGGTTATGCTTGAGTAATCTGGAGGTAATGGTGCATAATGCTGAATTAATCTAGGATGAAAAAAATTGGTTTCCTGGGGATAAACTGAGACAAAGGCGAATCATCCTCTATTTCTACAGCTGGGTACATTTTCCTGTGCAGTCAAAACAGTTGAGTTTTCCTGGCATCATTTGGACACCATGATAAAAAAAAAATATTAAAAAAAAACCAAAAAAAAATCAAGTGATCCAGAGAATCTTGGAAGTAAATTTTCAAAAGGAATAGCTCATTTGCAACAGCGGCATCATTCTGGCAGGTAATTTGGTATTTAGCTGCTTCCCTTCTGATTTCCTCCTCCCTCMCATCCAGTGTGCTCCATGCAGGCTGAGTCATGTACATAATGCAGTTAAAACAAAGACAGTTAAAAATGTAGAAAGTGAGAATTAGCAGTGTTTGAGACAGAAAACACAATGAATAAGAACTATGTAGAACAAATGGCTAGTGCAGGAAACAAAGACAAAAAAACAGGAGAYTTTTTTTAATTCTTTRTGTGAAAGATTTGGAAATTGTGTTAGTATGAGTGCTTCAAATAAGTGTTTCAGAGTAAATTTCATTGCTAGATAAACTGAGAAAACAAAAATGGGAATACTTTTTATTGCAGAACACTTACAGCTACATGGGATTACAATCATGAACATGCACAGTTTTGCAAGATTTATTAATAAGCAGTGGAGAATAAGCACAGAGAATGGACAGGGAGAAATTTAATTGATAGCTTTGGAAAATACTATTTTCTGCATAAAGCAGACCTCTTTGGTTACAATGGCTATTACACATATTTTTAATGACCTAAGATTTTTGCCTCAGGCCATTAGAGAGATGTAGGTCAAAAGAATAATTTCCTTATAATAGGGCAATTACTCTTTTATACATGGAGTTCACACATCTTCAAAAGATCAGTTCAGCATGATCATCTTCATGCAAGGAGTGCATAGAATCAGAATTTGTTGAATATTCAATATGTTGAACAGTAGATTGTAAATCTGAACCATTTCAATGTGACTTTTGAAAGGTGCTGAGTATTAATTATTCTTTCACTCATGGGAGCCAGAAGGGTCTCAGCTTTTTAGAGAAGCTAGTTCAACCCAGCACAAGTTCATCWGCAGTAGTTAAGGTATCTAAAAGCATTGACCATTTTGTGAAAAGATGGCCAAAAGCCAAAGCTTGTGATCTGAAGTTATTCAGTCTTTATGCTAGTAGCTGTTGTTTCTACCTCAGAGACTAAGCAATGATATATACATTTTGGGGCAAGGAATGCAKTGAAAAGTAAACTTCAGTTTACTTTTCATCTTCAGTGTTGGAAGAAGGCAAAGCAAAAGAAGATTTTATTGGGATAATCTCCAATTTCATGCACACATGGCCTTCAGTCATTTGTTTTGGCAGACASCATAGAAACCACATCATTCAGTTGCCATTTCTTCAGGTTTTCAATGTGTTCTATCCTTTTTTCCTTAGGCAAAGAATTTATATCTGAAAATATTATCTGTGGACAAATATTTTTTTTTTTAAATCTCTCCAGAAAACAAACTCTTCATATTCAAAGGCTTCTGCTTCTTTTATCTGTAGACAGTTGATACTTACAGAGGAGATACTGGGATAGAGGAGAGCACTGGGTTCTGTTCCAAGCCTTTTCAGTGCTCTTCTGGATTACCCATGGCACATCCTTTTACAGCCTGACGTTTGAGATGCTCAGACCTTAATACCTGAAAAATCAGGCTCAGTTCTGACTAATTCATCATTATTTAGAATGTTGACACCAATAGATGAAAGTTTACTGTAGTTAATTATTTCAAACTACTATTCCATTTTTCTAATGTGAAAAAAATTCTGGAGCCCCATTCTACATGCATATTTCCACTTTTCTTTTAAACTGTGACTTCTAGAGTTGTTGCTTTTAAAGCAGTTGTTTCCTTAATTCATTTTGGTGCTGCATATTTCAGAGGCAAAGGTGCTAAACCTTTCCAGAAAAAATGTTTTCACTTCGCTGTCAGATGATTTTAATGATCTTTTCAGGATATGGTATTCTCCCTGTAACAAAATAATTTATCTATGTCTCTGTGTGAGATGTATAAGGTGTGGCATACTGAGGGCAGTGTTATTTTGCCTCAGAATACAGTATTTCTCACATGGCTGTCATGATTGATGTTGTTGACCTCTGTTGGTCTCACAGGGAGGTTATTACAGAGACTCTGAATCCAGTTTAGCAAAACCAGGCTTGCGTAGTGACTACAGCTGCTTACGTCTGTGTGCTGGGCTGAACACTCTCCTGAGACCCAGAGCTCTGAAAGGCGGAAATTGGTCCGCATGGAGTCATAGAATTGTGTAGGGTTCTTCACACCAAGTCAGCATTTCCAGGCGCTTCCAGCTGCCTAGATTCTTCCTTGAACTGCTTATTCTGAGTCACMATTTTTATGCACTACGTAGCAGATTTTGTCTGAAGTTTGTAGTGGAAAATTGAGCTTGTAAAGGTCAGCATCAAGAGCTGAGACTTCTGCCATTTGTACTGCTGAAGCAATTYCACTGTGGTACATTTTCTCCAAGTGGGTGGGGTGCAACAGCTCTTGACTGAAACATTTTACATTCCCACCGAAAGCAGCATGCTTCATGCATCTAAAAACCACAGGAAGCCAAAGGTCTCCATCTCAGCCACTTACTAATAATGTTGTGTGGGTATTTCAGTGCTAAGCTTGRTGCTGCTGGTGTTTGCTCCTGTGGTCTGGTCTTGCAGACAGCTGCTGTAGGCAGCCTCTGCACTGGCAGCATGGAACAGTCCTCCTGTGATGGGGATATTTCCAGTTGACCTCAGTGAGCTGTGGATGCAGTAATAAGCTAAGCTTTATGTGTCATTCATAAAGTTACACGTAAAAAGAGCCAGTGCTTCTGCTGCTTCTTGGAAAGTGAGAGACCATGCATTTCTCAGCTGTAACAAAAGAGATTATACAGGGTGCCTGCATGGCTCTGATGTGTCTGACCTTCCTTCTCAGAGCCTGGGGTGCAGCTGGTTTGTTCCCTAACCGACAGCATTTATTTGTGACTGTGCACTTAATCATGGCTGCTGATTGGAGTAATTTAATCAAGGAACTGATTGGGGCAATTTGGAATTGGTCCCACTGGTGAATATCAGTAGTTAAGATGGATTGCCTAGTGGAGACAATAGCCAGGAAAAGACAGGGTAGAGGGTAGCCAGTAAGTAACTGATATGTCTGGCAAGGGACACTATCACCTTGCTCACTGACAGTTCCCCCTCAACTTCTCAGGACTGTGGGAATTACATAGTCTGAAAATATTCATAGTCAGGGTAAGGGGTGAGGTGAGGAAGCTTGCTGATGATTCTGCATTATTCAGGAAAGGGCAGACTGAATAGCTGTCGGATATAAATCAAGCATTAGGAATGATTAGGAAAGACATAGGTGATGAAACAGCAAATGTTGCCTTACCATGGTACAGGTTCATAGTTTTTGCTCACCTGTACAGTTCTGGTCCTCTCATGTCAAAGGGGATATATAATAAACYTGGAAAAGTATCAAGCAGGACCAACAAGGATAAGCAAAGATAAGGAATTACTTTGACTTGAAGAATGACTGAAGAGACTAGAGGCCCATAGGCTGAAAAGGAGAGACAGCTTGCCAGGAGTATGGTGCAGATCTCTAGGCTCAGCAGTGGCACGGAAAGGTGTGGCTGGGGGTCAGGCATTCAGTGTCTCTTCCAAAACAAGAACATTACACAAAGCTCTAGTGGCAGTCAGGTTCAGTGAAGGAGGTGGTTCCTCATAGACGATGTGACAGACCTGCAAAAGTTGTTGATAAAAGGTGTTGTGGATGCCACAGAACTCTTTTGGTGATCAATAAAAAGCCGAAGAAGTATCTGGAGGAGAACCTAATTATGGAGAAACCTTGTATGTCTCAAAATCCCCTGACGTAAAAACCATTGTAGACAGAGAAGGAAGTGTCACATATACTATCTCGTTCTTTCTCTTCCCCCACTTCTGACCACTCTCAAAGTCCAGATACTGGGTTCAGGGACCTTTGATCAGACACAGTACAGTGTTCTTGTGAAACTAATACTTCCATGGGGTGCCCCAAAGGAGAGGTCTGCAGCTGCCCCTCTTGAGCACCCCAGAAGCAGATCCCCATGGCAGGGCCGTGTGTGTGTGCAGCACCATTAGCTTGCTCTATGCCATGGCCTGCCATGTCTTGTTRCACAGTGTGGACACTCTTCCAGATGTTTACATGAATCATTTGTTAAATTATAGTACTCTTCTATTTTTAGTTGTAATAAAAAGACACACTGGTAGGTGTGGTTTTAAAAATGGGAGGAGGGGGTGATATGTAGATACGATGGACTTGTCATGAAAAAGAAGGAAAAAAAAAGCTTGCCTTTTTTCTTTTTGAAAGGTTTGGGTGCCATCTGCTGGGTTSAGTGAGACCTTACACACTGGAGCAAAATCACTAGCTGCTGGTTGAAAAGTGCCTGAAGAATTGAATTTACCAAGGGTTGCAGCGTCTTTGTTTGCACCTCCTGGTTCTTTTGTCTCCATGGAGGATAATGTAACCCAGGCATATGGAATGTACTCTGCCACACTAAGAAGGTGCCTGCTTACAGTTCCCTTTTAAAGGGATCATTCAGGCTGCATTCTATAATGGTTTTCACTGTGTTTGGTCACCTAATGGAGACATAGTGGAAGGAAATAGGGATTTTTGGGGATTGTGTCCTAGGCACATATTGTGCTAGCAGAGCCCACCCTGACCAGCATCCAGGCTGTCTAAAGCTGTGGGAGACAAGGACAGGCAGATGCTGGGAGCTGGAACAGACCTGGAGTTTGTCCAGGGGCCTGGTTACTGCCTCCCTTTGATATATGCTAGAGGTGTATAAAGACAAGGTGCAGCCCTGTGTGTCAGCTTTGTGAAGGGGTGGGGTGTGAGTGTTCCAGGTGGGTGAGCTTCCGTGAGGTGGGCATGGYGCTGCTCTGCAGTTAGGGCACCTGGTGACAGTGAGCTGGCACCTCTGGGCTTGCAGTCTGAGATAGCCCAGCTCTCAACCTGAGAGTGCCCCAGAGCAAAGCAATATAAAAAGGTAGCCACGGGCACTTCCAGGGGCTGAAGCAGACTTTGTGTATTTATTGTCCATGGGAGATGGCCGGCTGTGTTTTGGCAGAAAAATGGCCACAGTTGTGACCTGGGTGAGCAGATGGGCRCAAACATGCAGGGARCTGTCATGTGTTTACCCACARCACTGYTTTGGGATGCATCTGTCACTGTGAGACCTCTTAAGGGTGATATTCCTTTGCTTTTTCCTTCCCCACAGTTATCTCAGTGGTGTGTTCTCTCTCGCTCCATAATGTGATGATACAGGGCTTTGGCCGCAGTGGTGGTTTCTGTGGTCCCATCCTCTCATCCATCCCTGATTCTCTCCCCAAGCCACAGTATCCCTTATCCCCTCRCTGTGTGTAAGATCATGCTGTGTACTGCTGGCTTTAAAAACATACAAACCAAAWCTGCAGCATGATGAAATGGGTTATATTTAACCCAGACCAGTTCCGGTTTTACTTTGAATCAGCATTGGGGCCTCCTGAGCAGCTGGGTCAGCACAAGCAAGGGAAGCCTGCCTGGTGTCTGCAGTGCTGAGGGGGGACCAAGGGACACGTGGCTGAGGAGCAAATCCAGTGTATTTGGCTCTGCTTTTGAACCCCTGGATCACCCAGCTGTGAGCACAGTTTGGCCTCAGCACCAGGATGTCCCAGCCACCCACACATATTTGTGAGATGGCACCTACATGAGCCAGAGGCTGGCAGCACTCTGTGCTGTGAGGGACCTTGCTGAGTTCCCCATGTGCAGCCCYGCTCTGTTTGGGGYCTTACTGACATGTATAAAMCCAGTGTCCKTGCTGCTAGGCAGAGGAGTGCTTGRAAGTTTTAACTGCACAGSCTGAAAAGAGAGTGGTGTGACAGTAGTGAATTCTTGGAGCATATTTAGCTACTCTTTTGTGCATTCACAAGATTTCACTAACTATGCACTTACAATTTTTAAGAATGTAACTAGAAATGAAGGTGTAAATAAGGGATGATGAAGCTTTTTTCATTTGGGTTGATTCTTTTCTTTGCGTATCAAGAGATGGCAGTATGCTATTCCATCCAAGTTAGTGAAGACTTACAACCTTCTCTGTTTTAGCAGGGAAACCAAATTCCTTCAGAATCTTAGAGAGAATGATYAGTCCTGGGCAAGTGGGAAGTCTGGCATTTTGGTGGTCTTTGAGTTGCAGAAGCACATACCTGTACTACCTTGATCAGTAAATTAAAGAAAACCTAAATTTTGTCCAAAATAAAAGAAAARGGTTTAAAAATTGTAAAGGTTTCTGGTACAAACAAATGAAAAAGAATACTTCTGATGGTGTTGAATTTTGAATGATCCTTTATCTAGGACATATCACAGTTTTATATAACCTTTGCAAAAACAGCAAGTGTAAAGCAGAATAAAAATCTRTAGGAAGAAAGCTACAATTCAGCCCAACAAAAAAGGCAGTCAGTTAGGAGGAAAAATCTGTTTTCACTGAAAGTTTGTACTTAAACATATTTAACATATTCTTTGAAAGCTAATTATGTTCAGTCTGGGTGCCTCCCATAAGAAAAAAACACAAAATGAGAAACAGACTTCATTCCAGTGTTTGTACATTGAGTGTTAGACCTTGAACCAGAGCAACTGTAGATTTCAYTGAATTCTAGATCACTGTTACATTTTTGAATCCCTTGAATTGATATTACAATGTATTAAAATGATTTCAAGCAAAAGCTGCCAGTGACACCTTGTGTACAGTTCATAATCACCGCATTTTTTATATTTTCTTATACTCTGGTTTTTTTGCCTTTTTTTTTTCAAATTGTCTTCATAATGTGTTCTCACAGGATCACTGTGTGGTGATTCAGACTTTTGTATGGTGATTTAATTTCTGTGTTTTTATAAATTTCTGTTTTAATTTCTGTGTATTTTATAAATTAATATCTTTCAGCATCCCCAGATTCAAAAGGAGTCACAATATATCAAGTACTTGTGCTGTGATGATAAAGCAACCCTGCATCAGTGGGTAACAGGAATAAGAATTGCCAAGGTGAGATCAAAAGTAAATTTACTTTAATATGTTTTCTGTAAAATCAGGTCTTCCTGACGTTACTGACTGTCATGACCTGGAAATGTTGTGACATGAATGGACATTCATGCTAATTTTGTCATAGAAAGAAAGATCAGAAGTGCATGATGAGGATGGATTTACTGAATGTCCCTGTACCTTACCTATCAGTGTGTTTTTCTCTTTAGCATGGGAGTGAGTTCAGTAGCTATAAAATTCATGTACTCATAAACTTATTCATGTACATAAACTTACTGYACAGTTATCTGGCTCAATAATAACATGCTGTGGCTAAAGATGTCAGTCCAGTTGTGACATTTTTCAGACAGTTCTACACAAATTGTCTGCATCACTCTCTTCAAAAAAATCCTAATTTGACAGCCCACTTTTCTTCATACGAAACATTAAGTGAGATGGTTTTTATACATAGCCTTGGTATTGGCTGTATTTCCCCATACAGACCTGCTCCTCTTGTCTCTTAGTTTGAGTTTTTTCCTGACAGTCCTGCTGCAGGGTGACATACAGCAAAGGTGTGGGGTGAACATCAAATTATTTTATACTGACAGAGCTGTTTGCTCTAGTGCCTGGGATTCAGTGTCTCATGTCTCCAGTTTGAAAATTTAATACTTGGAAAGACTGGAAAATATATTTATTGAGAACAGTTGATTTTAAAGCCAAGTCTCAAGAAGTTTACAGATACTGAAACAAACATAAAATGTAAGAATTATATCAGGAGTGTGTTTGGTCATGGGGATTCACATTTCTGGGCTGTAACARAGATGGTTTCCACCTCACCCTACACAGAAAAGGGCGCACTACTTGGAGAAAGATACTTTTTAACCAAAGTAAGTAGGAAGAATCAGGGTCAGAAACATTGTCCAAGGGTGAATGTTTGGCCTGTGTCAAGCTCATATTATTGTTTTGATTGTTTTGCAGTATGGCAAGACACTCTATGATAATTACAAACGTGCAGTGAAGAAAGCCAGCTTGTCCTCCCGGTGGGCAAATCAAAAAGTGGTGGAACCAGCTGCCCCTGCAGGATCCTCATCAGCAGGTACTGACACTGTCACAGCAGGTGAAGCCRTATTTATTGTCTTCTGTTATGAGTGTTGCACGGAGTCTTTGTTCAGAAAGCTACCCCATGGATTCAGCAAGAGGTCTTTTTATAGCCAGGCCTGTGCAGCTCTGATCCATAACTAAGCCCTCACTTAACTAAGCCCTCCATAACTAAGCTCTCACTTTACAGCTAGAACTTGGAGAATAGAAAGACAGTTCACTGAAGATCTGTTTAAATCTATGTAACTTAATAAGGCATTTTTCTGTTGGCATCTGAATCCTTTATACTGCATCTACATTTGGCAGACTGATGGTCCATGTCTTGAAACTTTCTGTTTGCCCATCTCTGCACTGGCCATATTGAAGTTTTTCTTCCTATTAGTAAAAGGGATAACTGGGATATTCTGAGGCTGATCATTACAGAAAGATTATTACAGGATGAGCCACTATCTTTCCGAGCCTTTTGATCACTTGCATGATAACAATGTGAGTGTTAGGACACAAGAGTAATAAAAGATTGTGTTATTTTCTAACCTTTCTTTTCCAGTAGAGTCATCATAGCGCTGTAACTGATCTTATCATGATACAAATGCAACAGTGCATGATACTAGCWGTAACTTGCATGACTATTTTTAGTTTACATGTTTAAGATATGYTTTATTAGGAAGGGCATGCTGGCCAAGTACTTACTGTCATAAGACAGGCAAAGTCAAAGTCACTGTTGGCAGTTAATATTCTGATTTCTCATGCAGACAACTCGATCACCTTTCTAGGGCTCCAGTTCACCTTTTCTGAGTATGTGTGAGAGAGAGGRTGGTATTCCTACTATATCTTGGAGTCAAATCATGTTAATAAATACAMATTTGGGGTGGGAGACCTATGCAGTCTGTTTCAAGATCATTTTTTGATGCCTGGGTGAGGACATTTACTTGGGTGAGGGTGGGTGGCACAGTAATGGAACATTTGTGTCCAGGTGCTGACAGCAGTAGAGGGGTGGCCAGCCAGGGGAGCTGCATGCTGCCATCCATCCTGGATATTGGCAGGATCAAGGGCTTGTAAAGATTGTACCTACATCTGTGTGACTTCAGCTCCTGCCTAGAATCCAGCCACACTRCAGTGTTCAATAGAATACACTGCTAACCTTAACTAATTGGCTGCATTAGATGGTTAAGCAGCCTGGAAAGATTTTTAGTCATGTAAACTGTCTCTATGGAAATATCTCTGAAGGATCATTAGTGTTCTAATTGAGGCAAGTCACTGTGATTCTGGGTGTCTTAGAGTTGTCATTGCWGCCCTATATAAAGCACAGGGCCTGACAAAGCTACCAGAGCTGCCTGAGTGTGAGCAGTTGTTGGTTTATGCTGGAAAATGGTACAAAGCATGTTCTCTTCTATTTTCAGATGTCTCTGTAGCCATTTGTATGGGCTGACTTCAGTAAAGGGTAAAATCTGCTAGAGAAAACTACAGTCTTGTGTGAGTTTAGCAGGGCTGTACTCTTTTAACTTCGGTGGCATCCAAGGAAGGCAGGTGGAACTCTTCTCACCTAGGTAGCCACTGTTCCCTGGACACACTGCTGTAATCAACATTTGTTTGTTCACACGTACCCCAACATGTGTAGTCTGTGGTTCTGAAGTGTCCCAGGTGCATCTTAGGCAAAATATGTTTCCCTTTCTGCCTTACTGTGTGCTTTTGGACACAAAAAAATCCCAGTGTATGTAGTGGTCCTGCACGATATCATGATGTTTGAAAGATGGAAGCTGTTGCTTTATTGAAATGTTCCTTATCACTACAAAGATAAATATTCTGCATTTGGGTATCTATAACTTTAGTAACTATTTGGATTTCTTCTTTTTTTCTTTTCTTAAAACAAGTGCTAATTCGCCATAAAATTTTGAAGAAATTGACTTGCAAAGAATACTAAAACATYTAAATTAAAAATAAATCTTGAGAATAGAATGCATGGGCTCACATATTATATTGTCTCGGKGTCCATTAGCTGGCTGGCAGGAGATGGTGTATCAAGTGTTGCTTTCAAGCCTTGCATAGTATATGAAATCCATTAACAGAAGGAGAAACAGATTACTGTGTCCCAGCCTTCTGTTACTTCATTTTTGTCCAGTAGAACTCTCTACCTTGCATGAGATAGAGGGGATCTCTCTCTGCTCTCCTTCATTTAGTTAAACCTCAGTATGACTGAGGGCAGCAACATCTTTGGGCAGTGTGAAGACCAAACTCCTRCTCCTCTATGAACAGCAGACAAAGGGAGGAGAGAGAGTAACTGGCTCCACTTGAGGGAGCAGAACCCCTCTGGGCCACAGAACCCAGGGATTTACCTCTCCTTCCACTGAGGAAGGAGAGCCACAAGATTGGTTTTATTTCTATGTTGGCTTCCATGTYAGTCCTTCAACAAACACAAGCCTGTAGTTTGAATCTTCAAATGATGCTTTGGATTAAATGTGCTGAACAACATGCAGGCACAGTCATAAAACATAAGGAAGTCAGACCACCTTCTGTCCATCCCTTGAAGCCTAAAGAGCCTTAGTAAATCAGGCATACTTCAGAGTTTGTCTTAGTTCTGTGCCAGTCATGTGATTTGCAGGTATGGCAGCAAAACCAATTTATTCTATTTCTTACGATATTCATGGAACCTCTTTGCTAATCAGCAAAGTACACATTCAGATTAAAGCCATTTTTGTGCTTAGACTACACTGCAGACAGCTAAGGGTTCACTAACATCCACAAAGTACATGAATGGAACTTTACTGTATCTCAGAACTGTAAATTATAATAGAGCTAAGGCAGTCACTAAGGTTTACAGAAGTATGTATCTAGGCACCAAACACTGTCTACTACTTTGACAAATAGGGCTTTCAAAAATGCTACACTAACCTGGGGAGTATTCAATCCTTATCAGACTACACAAGGGCTGAGGATTTTTTAAAATTAAACTTGTAAATTTATCCTTTGGTCTCACATTCACTTACACCATTTGACAGTACTGGATTATTTATGCATATCCCTTACACAAGCAGAAATGCTGGGCAGATGTTTTGCAGAGCTTTAACTTAGCCAGCTCAGAGAAGTTCACAGATCTTTGTGATTCCAAATGGGGCAGATGTTTCAGGGCCGGAGAGATGTTTTACCTCGTTTACTAAAGAAAATGGACCAACCCCTCTGTAGGATTTCAGACCTTCCACTCCCATGACTGACTGATATGCAACTGTGGTTATTTTGTCTTTAGCCTTAATTAAACAAAACCAAAAACAGAGCAAAAAATACTGGGAATGTAGYAATGCTACAGCACACTGCAAACTTCAAAATGCTGTTATGAAAGACAGGTATTTTAATCTAAGGTACTTATGGGTTTTATTGTAAGGTACTTTATTTTCCTTAAGTAATGAACTGAATATGCAAAGTCACAAAATGAGCTTGAAGAAAGCAGATTTTACTGAGTTACATATAAAACCCCTGTAACAAGTGTTTCCTTGAGGAAATGGTAAAGGAATTTYTATAGCCTTTTTCTTAGTTGGGTATTCCCTGATCTGGTTAATATCACAAAAACGTAACACTCTCTTGCCTCTGGCTCATCTCCTTGTCACAGGTACTGTTCAGTCAAATGGACAGATTCCCCAAATTGTTCAGCATTCCACTGCAGAATTTCCAGACACTCAGAAGAAAGGGGATACATGCGAGGTGCAGGTGAGTAGTTACTACAGTTAAATGTCATCTGTGAACCAGTTCTTCAAGTTTTTTTTCCTTCAGCCACTGTGTTCCCCCTCAAAGTGCCAGTGTACTTCCTGTGAGAAGGATTTGTTTGGCTTCTGAGAAAAGCCTCCTCATGCTTTGCACTCTGCAAACAATGTGTGTGTTGTGCAGAACCAGGAGCCTCTGATGGGAGTGAGTTCATGTGGCAGGAATAGGAATGTGCCTGCTAGGACAGTCTCAAAGTGTCTGTGCTGCCAGAACCTTGGTGCTGTGTTCTGTCTCTGCCAGAAAAAAAGGTCTGCCTTAGAAACATAARGGATACAGTAGTGTTTTCAGTAGGGAACACAGCTGAAGTTGAGTGTTTAAGAAAGAAGCTGTGAAGAGCTATGGGAAAATGACAGGTTTTCCTTAGTCTCTAAATGCATTTCTTGGTTAAGCTCCAAATTTTGTGTACTTGCACCATATCTGACTGTAAAAATATGATAGTGTACAGTATGAGAACTTCAAAAATATCCTACAGAAAAAAGGGTGCATTTGTTTGCAGTTCATTATTTAATCTCCCCATCATGCATGAAGTGCACAGGACAAGTGAAATTAAATTCCCAGGATTTTTCTGTAACCAGCATTATGTGTTCTGTACTTCTTGTTTTTGTCTTGGCATTCCTCTTGTTTCTCTGTTCTGAACCTCACTTCCTCTGGAGCTGGTCGCATTCTGACAACTCAGCCAGTGGTTCCCTCCTCTGGTGTCTGATTTACTTCCATGTTTGTAGGCAAGGAGTGAGGAAGAGGAGGCAAACATGTTATAATTAGCTAATGCCAGAATTAGTGCTGCTGACTGCAGGGATGCAGAGCACTTTGCTCTAGAAGCAGCAAACACACAGGAGGARCTAGAGATCTGTGTGCAGCCTCTGGGCTTCGATCTCATTGCAATTACGGAMATGGTGGGATAGCTCCCGTGACTGGAATGCTGGCATGAAGGGYCACACGCTGTTTAGGAGAGACAGACCAGGAAGGTGCAGTGGAGGAGTTGCCCYCTCTGTGAGGCARYACTCKGAGTGTACYGAGCTCTGCCTTGGGGAGGATAACAGGGCAGACTAGTAAGGGTGGGACCACCACACCATTGTGGGTGTTTGCTAGAGACCAYCTGATCAGGAGGAGGAAGYGRATGAGGYCTCCTGCAGGCAGCTGGAAGCAGCCCCACAGTCACAGGCCCTGGTTCTTGGTGGGGCTTTAACCACCCTGGCATCTTCTGGAGAAGMAAAGCAGCGAAAAACAAACAGTGCTGGAGGTTCCTGGAAAGCACTGATGAGATTTTCTGTCACAAGTAGYGGAGGATCCCACAAGGAATGCTGCRCTGCCCAAGCTTATACTAACAAACRGGGAAATCCTTGTTGGACATGTKCAGGTTGGGGCAGCCGTGGCTGCAGTGACCGTGACATTGTAGAGTTCAGTATTGAAGAAGAGGTAATAGGGCAGAGAGCACGATTACAGCCAGGGACTCCTGGAGAGCTAACTTCCACCTTTTTAGGGATCTTCTTGGAAGAATCCCATGGGAAGAGGGGTCCAAGAGAGGTGGTTGATATTCAAGGATCATTACCTCCAGGCTCAAGGACATTGCATCCCAAAGATACTTCCTTGATGTTTTACTAACTGCAATTATTTGAAATTTTAAAAGCACTCATCTTCTGAGGACAGCATTCAAAGAAGCACTATAAATACTGTCAACAGGGAGGTTTCCACTCTCAAACCTCTGCAGGCAGCTCCAGAAAGAAAAAATACTATTTTCACTTTTCAGGAAAAATATATTTCATTTCCTTGTCTACTAAACTCTTCACATTTATTTTCACATTTTTTTATGTTCTTGGGAAGTGGCATTAGTTTACACGTTCACTGACTGTGTCTGTCCTTTTATTTTATGCTTATTATAGGTTGAAACAAATAATGCCAGTGCACCTGGCCTGGCACAGCCATTGCTGAGGCCACAGAAAGTCCAGAGTAAGAGGAATTCACTGCAGCCTCCTCCTCCACCTGAAAGGCGTTCATCTGTTCTTTCTGCTTCACCAATTCTACCCTCCAAAGTGAAACGAGACAGCGGAATTTTCCTAACAGATCCTGAGAGTTTTCCAGCTCCACCACCTACACTGAAGATGGATTTTCCTCCACCACCAGCATCCGATTTCTGTGAGCCACCTCCTGATTTTGTGCCTCCACCACCACCAGTCTCCAGCAGCAGTAATGGAGATGTGCCATTACCCCATCCACCTCCACCCAYCTCCAGTAAGCCTCCACCACCTCCAGCAAAGAAGCCAGTGCCACTCCCTCCAAAAAGGCTGGAAAACACAGGACAAGATGGAGAGCCACAGGCAGCAGGGCCACCTCCGATTGCAGGGGGAGGCAGGCAAGCAGATTTCATGTCTGACCTAATGAAAGCTCTTGAGAAGAAAAGGGGCAATAGCTCCTGAGCTCTGGGAAGGGGTAGACTTTAAGACATAGCTGGTTTTGTGAAGCATCCTAGGTCACGCTGGATCAGGCTTCTCCAGGAGGCATTCTTCTTCRGAGTTCCTCTTGGGGGGGGTCTCAGGAAGATGGGGTGCCCTTTGTCCCCCACTTTGTCCCTGTAACCTGTGCCTTTCGCCCTGCACCCCACCATCCCTGCTCTTAACTCCCATTCCAGCACCAGGCCAAGGTAAGAATCAGCTGGAGAGTCTTGTTTCACTCCACAAGGACAGCCAGGGATGGTGGAGCTGCACTCTGGAGCCAGCCAGAAAGTGAAATGCATCTTCTGTGGCTGCCTCTCTAGKCAAACTAGAGATGAAGTACAATGTCCTCATGTGAATTTTGAGAAGGGGGAAGATSTCTTTTCCCAGAACTGCCCTTTGTTCTTTATCGGAAAACTCCCAGCTATGGGGTTTTTTTCCAATAAAAAGACTCTTCAAAAATATTTTAATAGTTTATCTTAAAAAGTAAAACCTCAGCTTGATTCTGAGATGCAAGTGGGGACCAAGACCATTTCCAGACAGTGGAACATTTGCATGTATAACCCCAAACATTATACACTCCTGTTCCTTAGTGATATGTAACTCAGTCATACATGTCAGCTACTGCTTTGAAATCTCTAATAACCTTAGAATAATCTAAGGTTATTTGGTTAACCTTAGACAAAGAATTTATTTTGAAATCATGTATGATTCCATAGTAAGCAGGGATTTTTTTTCTGTTGGTTAACATTTGTCTTCAAGCTGTACTTAGAAATTATCTGTCTTGTGAAAGACGTCGTAATTATCTTGTACATGATAGGAATGTCTTCTACATTTTTTTCATTTGTTCTCCCCATTTAATTCTCCACTGTTCATTTCGGAAGGTTTCATTGTTAGTTCTTAAATAAAAATAGCTTCTATTTTATATCTGTACAAAGTGTCACAGTTAATGAGCAGGCATTTTATTGACAATTGGAACCACTTCAAATACTTTGAATATTTTTTGCCTGTATCTTCTAGGCTTTATTTTTATTTATTCTGGTCTTTGCCTCTTCTCATGCACATTTGACTTTCTAAGGTATTACCAATGATATATTTCTATATCTTGAATTATAAAAAAGCATAAAAATTGTGTGGTCTAAATAAATAAACACATGTAAGCAGCTAACAGAGCAGGGGGTGAACATGCTGTGTTTGTCAGAATTGATTCCTAGATCCAGAAGTGGCGGTGCAGGCAGGAGAATAACAAGCTGGTGGCAGTGCCATAGCCTGTGTTTYGGGTCATCACTAGTCTTACTTGTGGCTTAAGGTTGGTTTGTCAATACTCACATACCTGCGTAACAAGCTTAGAAGAACTAAGAAAAGTGTAACCATGTCTTCATGAAGAACCTTTCCCTTTGAAATTGCTACTTTTTAAAAAAATTACATTATTTTATWTAAAACTGAAAACAATGTTTGGAACCACATGCATTTCTTCCTGAAAGGATTTTGCTTTAAACACTGCAGTAAAGCTGACACACAGAGATTCCATCCAGCCCTTACTGATATTTGAGTTCCTTTGCTTTCAGCTGAACTGAGCAGAAAACTGTCACCAAGAGAACTATGCTCACCACTAACAAAAGTGTCACCTGAAAGTCTTGAATTGATGTGCTGGGACATTCAAAAGGTATCTCAGCACCTTCAGACTGCCAAACTGAGAAATGCTCTTGAGACCAATGCAAGGCTCATGCATTTAGTAGAAGCATCAGTTCAMAGTACAGGGGTAAAATAACAACTAGCTAAAATCCAGAGGGTTAAAACTAGTTTTAGAAAAAAAATAAAAATTACCATTTCCCAATCCCTTTCTATATATAACTGAGGTAAGCATTATGCAGAATCATTGAAGAGCTGGATGTCACTTTCTTACATTTCTTACTTTCTTAAGGTATTAGAAGTACATATTTTTGACATATTTAGGTGACAACACTGTCTGCTAGTCAACTATTTTTAAATCAGATTAATTTTATGAAATACACACCCAGCATCAAAATAAAGCAGAATGTGTCCTTAGAAAAATGTTGCACAGTAAGGTCAAAATTCACTAAGACTTCAACACGGCTTTTCTAGCATTCACTGTTCTCACCAGAACTCTCAGCCTCYCACCCTATTCCCTGCCTTCTCTTTTGTTACAACACAATAAAATCAATTTTATACATTTTACATCTGCAGTCATAATTCATGCACTTAATCTTACACAAAAGAAGTTGAACTTTCTTCAAAACAAAAAAAGAATCAAAGCCTACAGAAAATTCCAGAAATCAAGTAAAATGCTGTGATGATTAGACCTCTATCAACTATTTTGTGTAGGTACATGGTTACATTGAATTTATCAAATGTAAGATTTAAACTCCATTCAAAGAACAAAGCTGCCTCCTATTGATACAACAATTATCTGGCTTGATCTTGTACCAAAATAAGCTGCAAAATACAAAAAGATGTTCCAATGCTGTAATTCAAATTGTTTGTAAAAGAAAATTAATCCTTTCACCACTACCTAATGTATTACTACATAAATGGTCTGTACATCACTAGAACTTACTGTATTTTAGCCTGCAAAGATCTGACATTGCAGCATGTTATTTTTAACCTTTCTCCATACCTGAAATGGAAGYAGTCTCCACAGCTGTCATTTCCTTTGGGCTCTTGTACCACTGATATGGAGGAAGAAGGACCTACTTCAAGCAATCACTTTTCCATCAGTCCTTAGGACTGGAAAGGTTAGAGTCATGTGGAAAAGTCCTTTTGGGGGATCAGCACTGCTGCCCCTTTGTCACTGCCCTCTAACAGAAAAAGAGGATGAGAGCACAAAGAAGTCCCTGTTTGATTACCAGCCTCAGTGTTTTAGTTATTCCCCAGTCCTTGCATCACTGCTCTGTTTATGTAACATGAAAGATGAGGCAGTTTCAGAACAGCAGGTGGAAGMCAAGGATTTTCAGGAAATAGATCATGAAACATGGTATTAATGTTTACATTGTCATCATAAACCATAATGATGTAGAAGTGGAAAGGGAGGTGGTAGAAAATGCTGAGTGCAATGTGGGCTCATTTCTCATGTTGTACAAAATACAGTTTGAAGGTAGTTTTGGGATAACCATACGTTTTACATTTTTCACGCACTCTTTGCTGGGCACTTCAAGAGTGGAAAAGTAGAAACTTAAATGGATTAGGGCTTAACTGCAGGACTGAACTATTACTTACTGACTCCCAGAATACACATTTTCCAGTTACTGTTTGAGGGAAACAAGCAGAACACAGAAGATTTGGTATCATTAAGKCTTTACAATTCTCATGGTCTTGCAGAACAGGCTCAAACAGTTTGATCCCCTTTAACAGTCAGTATTGACTATTACGAAATCAGAATAGTTACTAAAACCACGTTATAAACTTATGGTAAAACTAGGGGAAAGAAAATGAAGATTTGCCTTCACATAAAACCAGGCAGACATGACCAAGTCCATGAACGAACTCCTGGAGAGGAGAAATAGCTGACCTACTCTCTGCAGCCAGAGGAATATGGGAAACCAATTTTCAGGGCTCACTTCATTCTTTCAGATATTTTGTAAGAACCTGGAAAGTGTCATAGGGGGCACAAGGAGCAGAACATGCTACTGCTTGTGATAAAGCTCATTTTTTGGGCTATTCTAGTTCCATCTTGTGATGCTGGAGGCTTTCCTTACTGTAACTATGAGAAAAGCAGAAGCCCACTTGCCACTRAGAAGATTTAACATGAATAAAACACTTGGAAGGAAAAAGCAGTATAGAAATGTTTTGTATTTATGCAGTTATTCCATGAGGTAAAGACGCACAGGCAAAACCCATATTTGGCCCACATACAACAGAAAGTTCTCAGATGTTTGGTTAAACAAAATTGGAGTTYTTGCCTTTCTCTAACTGGAAAACCAGGGCCCAAGCTGCAATGCTGCTGCATTTACCCTGCAAATACAATATGTTCTTTACATCATCACTTACTTGAGTGTGACCCACTCCTCCTCAGGTGGCAATGCTGATTTTCACACACTCCCTCACAACACCATTGTGTTTGGCATTATCCCACAAGAGACACCAATGCAGGGTTTCAGTAGGCAGCAGCACAGCCCAGAGCTGAGGGGCTTCCACAGGCAGCCCACACCTTTGGCCTGGAGCTGCTGCCAGCTCAAACACAATCCCAGGAATGGCAGGAAGGCAAACCCAGGCTGATCTTGTGTACATCTGATGCTCAAACTTAGACTGAATTTTCAGAAAACTGTATTTAAATACCTGTATTGTGCCCCCYATTATGACACTACTATTTACAGTTCAACAACTGCATTTCTATTCCAACAGCTGTATATCTGAGGGGAAACCATCCTGAATAATTGTGTTGATTCTAGTTAAGTAGCAAAGGCATTCAAATATTTTTTAGTCCCTGAAAGATTTCTAATAATAAACTTTTTTCCCACATTTCTAGAAAGAGATGATTGTATACCTAATAGCCTGTATTTGAGAATCAAGTGGCACCCAAAAATTTGAAGATCCTAAAACAATTCATTTTGGATTTGAATATACAAGGTAACATGAAGAATATACAAGGTAACATCAAGAAGTAACAAAGCCCCCAAATTAGATTTTTTTTGTGTAATTTTTCTAGCTGATGTATTAATTTTAGCTTAATTATACACTTAAAGYTTTGTGGAACTACAGTATCAAATAATAATAAATAACAAGACCCACGACTCTGAGAATAGTCCCTCTTACTCAGAGGACTTCTGTGTAACAGCTCCAGTAGAATTTTACTTTCCCTGCAAGATTTTTCTCAGGTATATTGACCTGACTAGATACATAGTGAGATGCTTCTGAGACAGTCCTTATCCGGACCAAACACTGAATTTTTCCTGAGACTTTTTATCTATGCAACAATAATCTTTCTACTATCAAAAGATACTTTCAAAGAGCAGTGGTCCTCTGGATAGGCACCTGACACTGCAAAGACACTAAAACTTACTCCTTAGTAAGTCACTTCCAAGACAGACATTTTTGCTATTTAACTGAATTTCCTTTAAATCGTATCAATTTAATGGGACAGAACACGATCAGAAAGAGAAAAGGTGTCAAGGTCTAACATGAGTCTCTGGGGCAGGTCTGCAAGCCTTAAGAACATTTATGTCTGCAGAATACAACTGTATCTGACCAGTGTKTAACAGCAAGAGGAAAAATCATCAAAATACTGCATTATTAAAACTAGCTTTGATGGATTTTCAATTGATCAGTCACTAAAAGCTATTGGGACCCCCCTGATCAGCCATGAATTCTGAGAGGTTAAGTGTGACAGTTTGGCAGAACTTAAATATTGGGACTCAAAGTAATGCACAGCTCAGTGTGGAAGACAGAGTTGTCAATGCCAATATAATTTGCTGATGCAACCATRCAGAGTGATGCATTTCTTTAATCTTAAGACTTCATAAATTAGTCAAGAACAGCAGCAGATTCCAGTCCACAAAGCATAAGGGAGAGAAGTTCCTGTGGCTTGGTCCATTAACCCCATTTGAAGGCWTGAGCTTTGACCTTGATGGTTTTTCTTGCCTGTTTGAATTTCCCTCAGGATGAACAGCTGACTTTCAGATGTTTGGCCCAAGCTGGGGGGCGCAGGGAGTACCCTGCTCTCTCTGCAGCCCCCTGCCTCTGAAAGGGGTGTTGTAAAACCTGCTCTAGGAGTCGAACCTGGAAGCAATTAAAAATGGGTAAGTTTTGGTACAAAATGGTTTCTGGTAAACAAGGAAAAATTTTCTACTTTGTCTTACGCAYCCTCCTGGCTCCAGAAACTATCACATGAATTGCTTGTTATCATTAGTATTACTATACAGTCATTACAATTTATGCTATAATTAATACTATTAATAATTTTGTAAACATTTTAAATAGCAATTGGTGTTATATGTAGGTCAAAATTTAGTAGAGTTCAAAGTGTAAATGCAAAAATTGTTTCACTAGCTATTCTGCCTGTTATTATTAAATCTGTCAAGAAAAGGTAATTTTACCTCTGAGAAGTCATTCAAATTAGCTTTTTGCACTGCTGATTCTGCCATCCAATTCCTAAGTATGTATCTAGGATTAACAGCTGAAACCAAGAGTAAATCATGTTAAATTTAGACATATTCAACAAAAGAAAAAAAGTCATTGAAAGATGTCATTGAAATCTTCAAGAAGACTTAGATTTGCAGATCAAGAAAAAAATGTGTAAAAATGAAAAGGAATTAATCAATCTACTTAATTCTATGAGTTGCTAAAAGGATTTTTTAAACTTGCACTATCAGTGCCAAAGTGCCAAACAGAAATCAGAGTAGCAGAGAAGATGACATTGATACATAAAGGATTTCCTGTTAGGAACACCAGTAGGCTTTTCAAGTGTGATGAGTTCACTGTGGCCTAGGTTCCTGCTACATTGATGGAAAACATAGTTCAATATTGTCAAAGCCTTCCTGGAGATCACAAAAATGAATATTGTATTACTTAAGTTTAAAAGTAATTACTAAGATATTCATTAGAGTATATGTACTTAGCTAGTCCTATGTCATGTAACAAAAGTTTAGCCATAAAAGCCTTCAATTCTTATTTTTATTCTGCAAATAAAGGCCAGAACTCTACTTCAGAAAGTTTTAATGCACAAAACAAGGTTACAGAATAATTCTAACACTTTGAGCCTACTCTGAAGTCTTAATTTGACCTAATGACACTGGTCTGTATATTTTCCCCAATTCAGTAGGCTTTTATTACATTAAGAGATAGTGATGCCAAAGGCAYTTCAGTCATGCATTTGTAACCACAAGTCTGTGATTTATAGACATACACAGACTTCATCTCCTTCCCTTTCCACTGATGGMCCAGTAGGTTTCATATGAATAAACCTATAAAATAGTTTTATATATTTCTTTTTTTAAATCCATGGAGCTTTACAATAACTTGCAAAACCTGGTAACYTCTACATAGGCATAACAACACCCTGCCCTAACTGCTGAAGAACAGCGTTTTACCACTTGGCAAAACACTTTGCTCTGGCCAAGTATTTAATTTAATCCAGTAAATGGGTTATCAATAGTAAAGTGTGATAGCTATTTCTTAAAAATATTTTAAAAGGTGAAAAAGTTAATATATGACTCATACAAAAAATGGCAATTCACATTAAAACTGTGAGTCATTTTAGAAGGAGAATATTTGTCCCAGAAATAAATTCTTAACAATTGCAAATTGACAGGTTTCACAGTGGTATTAAAAATACCAGTATTTAACATAAGTGACAAGATAATTAGAAAAGAGTAATACAAGCCAAGGTAAGAAAAGGACAAAGCAAAAGAACTTTTGTGCCCTTATAAGCATGATCTGACCTACTTTTTTATATGCTTCTTTTGTAAAGAAATACAATTATAGACTTGGATTGTCAAAACTTTTAGATCAACTCCTGAAGAACTAAGTTTAGGCAGTGCAAGAGAAAGTGCTACTAAGAACTGAAAACTAAATAATGGGAGAAAAAAAAATGAAAATAATAAGTGATCAACTTCAAATTATTCAAAGTAATGTGCTTGGAGAAGTGAGATATTTTATKACACTTACTAAAAATTAGGGAAGGGTGATGAATAATGAGGTGTTAATGCCAGTATATTCAAGGTCAGTCAAAAATAGCAATACACAATTTAGTGGCACGTCCCAACCCAGATGAAAATCTGAAGTGCCAGGACAGTTTAACATGAAATGCTGGGTAAAAATGCAGAGTTGAACTGCATTTCCAGCCAGATTTCTGCTAGAAGTTGTACTGACAAGGACAGATGTTACAAGCAAATGCTTAAACAAACAAACAACAAAAAAAACAAAATCCCAAACAATTTTAAAGGAACCATCAGGGGTATACAAGCAATCTACTTACTGCAAGGATGTAAAAATGTAAAAAAGAACAAAACAAAAAAAATAACCCAAAAACCTCTGTAAGAAACTTCAGTCACAATGTGATATGGAGCAGCTAGCAAAAATCTAACAATTTGTTGATTTTAAATAATAACAAACTGAGATCAGTAACTTATTGTAAATTTTTGCAGCTCTGCAGTATGAATAGTGAGTGACGAGGGATTACATGGAAAAAAATAACAACCATGAATCTTCACATACCAAGTTGCAAGCATGGCTGCTACCAAAACTAAGACCATGAGCAGAAGTGTGATTTTGGAGGTAAAACCTTTTTCACGTTTCATCTGTTCTCTGTACTATAAAATCCTCTGAGGTGGATGTGGAAAAACATGATGATGGTTTGCAGATCATCCACAAACTAGAATCCTTTCTGATTTGGCATAAAACATCAGAATGTCATGATTTTCTCTAAAAGCAGACTCAAAAGACACAGAAAAATAAGAAGGTGTGTTTAGACAGTTTTCAGCATTCAATTTTTGCTGAGGAAGASAGGGGAGCTTGAAAACTCAAAATGATAGTTGAGCAAAGAGCCTCAGAAACCCACAGATGAAGCTTCTTAACCCTATCAAATACAATAAAATAAATCTTTCTTCTTGGTAGCTCTTTTCATATTAGCTTTCTAAAAATGCATATAAAAATTTAAGAAGTGTTCTTTAAAATGGATAGAGCCTTTGTTAGAAAATGGGGATGGAAACCCGAAACCATAGATTGTGCCCTCTATAACTTTACTATCTGATGACTGAAAGCTCCTGCCATTTTCCTCTTCAGCTTTAGAAGGGGCCAATCAATATCTAACAAAGGAGTGCAGCCATTTCCATCAGAAACGAGCAGGGAGCACTCTGCAGTGTACAGTGAAGCCTGCTGTGTAGAGTCTGCTCAGATCCTGCAGTTGCTTCATTCCCATTCCCTTTTGGCCATTGATTTTCAGTTGTTCATTGTCTTTTATAGGCAAATTCATAAATTTACCACAGCTTACTGCAGATCAAAAATATCTCCCGCTGAAAAATTCTTGGAATTTCATATCCGCTGTTTTTGCTGATACCCAACTGCAGTAACCTTTGCCATTTTGTGTTTAGAATAACTTTGAGAATCAAAGGACTTTCCTTTCCCTTCTATGACTAAATACTCCTTTCACAAAGAGTTTTTTCTCTGGGTGATGGGAAAAAAAAAGTGTGTCCCTGTCAGAAATCTCAATTTTTTGTTGCATGTGGAAAGGACAGAGACAGACAGAAAGAATGTACAATAACATTTGCAGCAGTGAAATGAGAGTTTCTCCTCCTTAGAAAAACAGTGTATTTTAGTTCATCCAAAAGGAAAAATACCTAGCACTAAAGAAACATACGTAAATAGATATTTGCCATTTCCAAGCATATGGTTCCTTTGGATTGTTTTACTCACTTGTCATTCTTGTTCTTCTTTTGGTGTCTGAATCATCCTTGTTGCTACACATGAAAAACAAATCAAAACAAGAAAAACAGAAAGCACTTTAGCTAGTGAGGGTTCTGCTGATTTATTTTTAGAAATATCTTATTTGACTTCCATTAAAATCATTAAATGCTCTGTTTTGTGTTCAGCAGAAGCCAGTGTGAATCTGTAAAAATTACTAAATTGGAAAAAAATGCACTTTCTTGTAGGTTTTGTGCCTTGCATTGATTTTTTCCCCAAAGAATTGTATTCACTGAATAAAATTTCCAAATACCTCATATATATTTCTTTTCACTACTATTAGCCATGCATTCCATATATAACTAAGAAAAAATGTTGGATTCTCTATTGATTTAACACAAAAGACTCCTGTGTGTTCCAATTTATACAACATCATGGTTTCCAAACACAACCTGTGTATTTCCAACTGTACAACTTCCATTTCCTGTCACCATAAAGCAATGTTTTTACACAGTATATATATAATTAAACACTATTCATTCCTATGTACTTGCAAAGTCTCTTTGTGATTCTTGGACTGAATCTGTAGGACTGGTATTTTAGGAAAAACTGTTAACCAAAGAAATCTGATCAGTTGCTCAGTGAAGGACAAAATACAGAGATGACTCCTCTCATATAATTTTTATATTGTGTTTCAAAACAGAACTACAACAGTAATTWTTGTTGAATCCAGCACAGTCTAGCATGAAGACAAAAATGGCATATGAAAGCATGTTTGGGCCAGTTTATTATACCCACTAAAGACAGCAAAATCACTGCAGATTAAAGTTGCCTGCTTCTGGCAAATACACACTTTAAACTGCAATCGGACTTACCTGTTTAATCTCAGGAGGTACATGGTAACCCATTCTGAAAATAATTTGTGTTTACCCAGATCCTGGAGAGCCCAAAACTCCTAAAGAGMAAGTTAACGGCAGGTAATCAGATTCTTTTTCCTATTAAGCAAGAATCAAAGTAAGCAACAAGTACTGTGTTTTAACCCCAGCTGGCAACTAAGCCTCACATAACCACCTGCTCATGGTCCCACTCAGTGGGGATTAAAAGTAATGTTAAAAGTAAGAAAAAATCATCAGTTGAGATAAGAACAGTTTAATAATTGAAATAATTTAATAATAACAATAACAATAGCAATACAAAGGAAAATATTAAAAGGAGAGAGAAATTAAATGCAACAGAAACAACTGATGGAAATGAAAAAACAATTRCCAACTGATGCCCAGCCASTTCCCAAGCAGGGTCTCCCCACGAGCTCTCCCCCTAATTTATTTGCTGATCATGACACCATGTGCTGTGGGATATCCCTTGGGCCAGTTTGGATCAGCTGTACTGGCTCTGTCCCCTCCCAGCTTCTTGTGCATCCTCGCTGGCAGGGCACCACGAGGACCTGAAAAGTCCCTGAATTAGTGTAAGCCCTGCTCAGCAAAAACTAAACCATCARTGTGTCATCAGCATTATTCCCAATCTAAACTCAAAACACAGCACTGTACCAGCTACCAGGAAGAAAATTAACTCTACCCCAGCTGAAACCAGGACAATGAACAATAAAAGGATTTAAAAGGCAAACATATGATGACCCTTCAAGGAATTTTCTCCCTAGACATTGTAATAGTATCTTTTTCCTCTGTTTTCAAATTATTTCTTTATGCTAGCATGATAAATCCATATTAATCCATCTGCCATATGACAAATTTTACCTAAACACCTCTAGAACTTCACCCCTGTTTTTCCTTGGCTTATTGTCTGATCTATTYCATTTTTTAGGCCACATAACTACAGGATTTACTCTCTTCTGAGCCTGGTACATGGGTCAGATCTACTTGTATAGACTTTTTTCCAACAAAAATTGTGCAATAAGCAAAATATATTGATAAAGAGAAGGTGGAGAAAAAGGAAAACTAAAGAATACAGGGATAGGAGAACACTGAGAAGAATAGAAACAGTAGGAGAGGAAGACAGAACTTGGAAGAGGCAGACACAAAGAAATCAGAGCTTGGGGTTACTGCCTCCAGCGTTGGACAACCACAAACCAGGCTTCCCTGGCTGATTACACTGAGCCAACAGCTGCTTCATATTCCTCAGCTGAAAGTAGCCAAAGCTCACAGACAAAATGAAAGAAGAGATTAGGAAAAAATGGACATAGATAAAAAGGAGGTAAAAGGCACATGCTCAAGAAAAAAAAAAGTAAAGGAAATTAAAAGCAAGAAGAAAAAATTTTGATCCCATCTGGGGGGTTTGGGTTTTGTTTTTTTTTTAAGGAATAAGAGTAAAAAAACATGAAAACTGTATTTGGTCATAAAAATGAGCACAGAAATGACTGAGAGCTGGAAGTCAAGCAGGTAGATAACAGGCGAGTGTGAGAATCAATCATTCAAAGATGTGCAGAGTTAGGCTGCTTTAGGAGGAATTCCAGATTGTTTCCAGTYAATACTAAATATAAGAAGTCCTGCAGTGTTCCCAAAGGCTTCTGCCATTTTTTAGGTCATTTTTGGTTTGCAGCTGAAAAAATCTTAAGTGATGTACAAATCAATATGAGAACKTACTTTGCTACTGACAAAGTATTGGTGTGTAAATAAGCAGAGGTGAAATTACTTCAAAATTGAAATTCTTTAAAATAAATAAAATTTTTACCAGCATGAAATTGTACTTGTTTTTCCACATCCACAGAAATTGTGGGCTAAAACATTTCATTGTGTGAGAAAAAAAGAAAAGCATCAAGCTGCTACCAAGTGAAGGCTGGAAATGACCCTCAGTGTAGCARCAGGATCACAACTACACCACAATAACACCACAAATGGCTGGTTCCTCAGCCAGCTCCTTCAAAATGGGGAGAYGGAGTTGCCATAAAGGGGAAAATCCCTTGGGTTCTATGACATAAATACCTTCTCTTACAAACATATCCTCTTACCTTCTCTTACAATCATATCACCCCTCTGCAAATGATTAATTGCAAAGCTACAACTCCTGGTTTTTTTATTACTTACCTCTAGAGTATCTCAACTTTTAAACTCTTAATGRCTTCAAGCTCATACAAAACATCATGATAGAAGAAAACAAGGAAAACCAGAAAATTTGGTCAAAACCATCTAATTATAATTGGAAAAAGAACCATCAACTCCTCATTTTCATTCTGTGTTTTACATAKTCATCCTGCTTCTTAAAACAACCTCCCAAGTCTACCTGCTCTCATTTTACATTAGCTTCAGAGACAAACAGAAACTAGTCAGATGTTTGGGGAAGGCAATGAAATTTCCCAGGCAAAATGAACAATATTCATCGCATGGAAAAGGCACTGTATTAAAGARTAAAAGAAAAAAAATCATTTTGGCTCTTGCAAAAAGGCTATTTTCTTTCCAGATCAGGTATATACAAGCTTCCTTTCCAGAAGTCCCCTTTGCTTTTTTATCCAATTATGACTTGCCTACCATCTCACTCCAGTTCAAATGTTTTAGCTATATTTCTACTTTTAAAGATTGCACTATATCCAGGTTAAAAAAAAATTAAATACTCTCATGTCTTTCATATATATAGTTATAATTGGTCCTGAAGAGTAAATATAGTTAGTCTGAGTTAGCAGCAACCCAGGATGGGATAGCAGGCTGAGCAGGAGACAATAGCAAGATGTATTATGCTTTAAGTTACATTTAAAAGCCAATCTTGTGCTCAAAGAAGGGCAGAGGCCACTCTRGGCAAAGAGTTCTAGCAGGATTTTATGATGAGATGGGATCTCACTTATCATTAGATAGCAAGATAAGCAAATAGGCCTGAGAGCAGAGGTTTAGACCACCTGGCAAACCCATGTCAGGAACAATTTGGTTGATCTGAAATTTTCCTCATGAGCCCTATTCAACTTCACTTGTTGGACAAAAAAAAGGGAGGGGAGGGAAAAGAAAATTCATTGTAGACGACCCACCTTAAATGTGAAGAAAACCACATTTCCACTGGTGTCTGAGCATTTATGACTACTCATGCTGGACCTGTACCAGAGGCTCAAAATCTGACTTCAGCATTCTTCTTTAATGTACCTTTTACTAGCACTTTCCATTGACATATCTGTCATTACCAGACACAGGTTTAACAAGGGATGGTAGTCTGGYACAGATGTATTAGTGTCTCTGTCCCTTAATAATGATACAACAGCACATCTCCCAGACAAATCATGGCTTGAGATAGCCTCTACTATATCAGGATTGTGTCCAACTTGATTTAACTCTTTTTATATTAAGTTTCCACCTGATTACTAGAATAGGGTGCTTGTATTAATACCTCAGGAATATGAAGCTCCTTTAACTGGTCTGCAGTAATTTCACTCAGCTCTCGGAATGTCATTGTAAAATCAGCCTTTGTGTCTTCCATAATCTAGTGGATAAAGATACTTCCATGAGTGCTTTTCAAGTGTGGAGTATGAGTTCAGATGTTTGCCAACAAAATTAACAAAGTAAACTCACTCTTAAGAGGAAAGCAATCAAATAATTATCATTCTCATTCTCCCCAAGAAGACCCAATTTTCTTTTGAATAGTTCTGTGAAACTGAAAATAGTAAGAAAGGAGATCGTGAACATTATATATTTTATAGTATTGTGATTAGAAGGTTTAAGTTCTGAAAGTGCATACCGGCTGTAATAGTGCTCACCATACCCCTCCAAAATCTGGGAAGCTCTGCAAAACAAAAGAAATGCCAGGTTCTACAGAATTAAAGTGCTACTGTAGGTATAATCCTACTGTATACTAAACAACGAAAATTTCTGCTGCTATCTCAGAAACACTGACATTATGAATCTGGAATCTGTTCTTCATGTAAGAATCTTTACAAGAGCTACTAAAAACTACTTCACTACTTCAGGAGGATGCAGAGTTTTCATAAGCAAACATCTTAYAGGACAAGCTAGACAAACAGAAAACTACTGGCAAAGGTCCTACCTTAGTGGAAGGAGATRGGATCATACAACAATACCTCACTGTGGTCCTATTTTCCTCCTATTTATGAGCAACAAAATCTTTTCTCCCCATCYTCCAATCTTATTGTGGCCAAACAATAATCCAGGATCAATTTCCAGTTAAAAAAAAAAAAGAAAATTAATCCCTTTCTTTCCTAAGCATATGATGATTACAGAGTCTCCCATCTCACTAGTTATTTTAAGCATTAAGATATTTTAAGGATTACTTACAGCTGGTTTTGCCTGGGATCCAATAAAGGTTTCAGAGCKTGTAACAGCTTGCTGAGATTAAACAGCCCAACATTTGCCTGATTTCCTATTTTATACCTTCTTTCATCATCAGATGTGTTTGGAACAAAATCTGTTTCAAACAAAACATTACTTTTCCATAACAGAGTAATTACAATAAACAATCAATGCTAAAAGTTTGAAGTAYATTTATTTTTACACTTACACGACAAACTTATAAAAGACCTAAAGCTACTAAGTATTTAAAATGAGATTACATGGATGATGCTAAATCTAAGGAATACATCCTTCACAAACAATTTTCCTTGTGTCACAAGTAACATTTTCCTACCTGAAGATAAAAGATGAATTCGGATGGTTACAGAGAAAAAAAMCATTTTTTTATTAAAAACACTGTCTTTTACACTTAAAACCAGTATTTTTACTACATACAGTGCTACTATTTAGCACATAGATTACGCAAAACRTCCAACTAGATTCAGGATTTAAGTATTTCTGGAAAAGTCACATGTATAATAAACAAGTAWTTAATAGGGCACCTAAGAAAGATCTGTTTCAGTTGTACAAGCAAGCTTTGTGTTCACATAAAAATTAGGCCTAATGTGTTCCAGTATGCAAATCCATTATCTGGGAGATAACAAATACCTGTCATTCAAGTTACAAATACTCAAAAGTAAAATGTATGCTTATCTACAGCACCAGTGTGTGAGGAGATCAGTGGGAGCCCCTCGCTCACACCAAATGCAGATAAGCTGATCAATGCACACAGCATTGCCCAAGTCCTCAGAGGACATTGACAGCAAATGGAGCATTAAGGAGGAGACTCATAACTCATCTGTCAGACYTGGTGAGTGGTTCAAATCTGAATTTTGACTCTAAAGCCTTTCATCAGACTCCAGGGTGCACTGTCTGTGGCTGGGATGGAGTCAGCTCTCTCCACAGCAGCCTGTCCGGCGCCGTGTGCTGGATTTGTGACTAAAACAGTGCTGATAACACAGCAATGCTTCACACATGGCTCAGCAGGGCTGGCACAGCATCAAGGCCTTCTCCATTCTCACCCTGCAACCCCAGAAAATGAGGCTGGGGGAGGGGTGGCCAAGAGGCTAGGAGGAGATGCAGCTGGGCTAGCTGAGCCCAGCTGGCCAGAGGGATATTCCACATCCACAACATCATGATCAGCAATAAAAACTGGGGCTAGTTTTTCCAAGGCMGCTGTTGTCTGGGGACTAACTCGGCACCAGTCTGGTGGTGGGATGTGGTGAGTGATTGTCTTTGCATCACTTGCTGGCCACCCCTGCCCTTTCTTTTTTTCCTTGACTTATTCAACCGTCTCTATCTTGACCCATAAGCTTTTTCTCAGCCTTGCTTTTCCAATTCTCTCCCACAGCCTGCAGCAGGGGGGAGTGAACAAGGGGTTTGTGGGTCCTTAATTGCCAGCTGGGGTCAGCCCACCATAGAGAGAAAGATCTAAAAGCAAAAAAGCCCCATTTTGTTCAATACAATAGAAATGATATGACATTTATTCTCATGAGATTTCCTTAATTTGAGGCTGCAAGCATGAAAACATATAGCAAGATAACCACTGCTGATTCTGAAGTTTATTCAGTTGCAAATTATACACAATATTCTAGTAATACACATTATGTACGTACTGAACCTGTATCTATCAATCCCAGACTGACTGAGTTCAAACTTTCAAACAAAGGTTGCCATGACTGTATTGGTTTGATTTCTTTTCTTCCAACATATAATTAGCTGCTGTGACTATAAAACTAGAGCTTGATGCATGCAAAGTTACTGTATTCCACTTCTGCTTTTGGCTGTTTCCAGCAATACACAATTTTTAGTTTTCTAGGCTTCTGCTGTAGCATCAATTGAATTGATGGTATTCAAGTGGAAACAGTCTCATGRAAATGGGTTTAATAGTAATAGTTCATTAACAAGACTTTTAGCCCTTGAAATGCAACCTATATAGTGTATCATAAAAACTGGATGCTGATGCAATTTTTTCCCCTAAAGCTCTTCAAATAGTACACATGCTTAAGGTTTTTCTGCTAATAATGAAGGGTTTTCATACACATGGAAACTATAATTTACTATAAAGAGACTCTTTTAAATTAAAAAAAAAGTAAAAACATGCGCCACACTCACTTGGGTCATAGGAGTCCATAAATCCAAATGGACCATAATCTATTGTTACGGATAATAAACTGAAGTTATCTGTATTGCAAACACCTACAATTAAACAGAAAGGAGAATCAGAAATTAGAATTCCACTTGAATCCTGCTGTCTCTTGGAAATTTGCTGAAATGGGCCCACTGAATRTAGAGCTCTCAGGAAGCAGACTGGAAATGTGCCTGTCCCTCTGCCCCCAGACCGTGCCCTGTAGGACACCAATGCTCAAGCTCCCACTGCTTTTTAGTAGTTAATCCCACAAATCTGCATCAAAGTTGGATGGCTCTGCCTCCTGTGCACTGGAAAAGGCCAGACTTTATGTGGATGTATCAAATTCAGAGCACTTAAATTTATATATGGCATCAGTAGGCTCAGAGCAACAGCTCTGAGAGTTCTTGCTCCCATATTCTCATCCTGTTAGGGTCGTGCTTTGGGAGAACAGTGTAACTATTACAAAAGCCCCTTGTGTAATAGATAAGCTGTAGGCAAAGGCATCAGCAGAACTGAACACCAAGGTGACAAATAAAAGCCATTTTCAAGTATGTTACTATAAAGTGTCCCCCCTCTAAAGCCAATGCCATCTGGCAGCTTACCATGTGCAAACCCCACAGACATCCACAARGCAATGAGATTTGCAGTCTCTGACACGACTGTAGAGAAAAATTCCTAAAATCAAATACATTTTTTACTTCAAGTTCTCTGTATGAAAAATATTGAAAAACATAAGCATTTTATTCACTTTAGAAATATGTAATGCRTTCTAATTTTCAAATTTATGTATCTGTCTGTCAGGACTTGTCATTCCCATTCTAAATTATGTGAGTGCATAATAACCTTACCCAGCAAAGACTATAGTTAAATCAGTATACACAGATGCCCTGAAAAAAAAATTAAGAAGTGAAATTTAAAATAAAAAAAAAAGAAAGAAAGACACTATATATACTAGGGTCTATACTAGAATATACTATATATAMTACATTTACATTAGCAAAAGTACATTTCATGACCACTGTTCACTGAAAGCCTGAGCAGTAAGAGAACGTAAAACAACAGAAAATGGAAACTTCACAATAAACATTTCCATAATGAAAAGTGGGGGAAAATGTTCATATTTGAACTTAAGAAAGCAAAAAAAAATATCAAGCAGCAGATTTTTACTGCAGAGAATTAGCAAACTTTTCTAATAAAACTGGAAACCTACTTCAAATGTTCAAACCTTGTAAATCCTGAAACTGTGAAGACCTTTCTGTAATTTTTGCTCACATGCTTGTGAAAAATAAAAATTACTTACCAGATATCTATTTGAATCATTCATAGCTATTGATGGAAAATGTTCCTGGATAATAAARTCTAGCAATCTCCTGTAACAGCAGAAACAGAATTCTTTAAACAAAACTGGTACTGTAGAACTGATCATTAAAAATTCTTGTTTTCAAACAGCAAAATGCTGATCTACAGCTTGCCACGAATAGTTATTAGAAAGCTCAGAGCTTGTAACAGCTATTTACAAGCTGTTTCTATTAAATATTTCTATTTATTCTAATGAATATTAGATTAAGTTCTTCCAAATGCTTAAGAGATAAAACCTAAGCTTGTAGTCATAAATACAACTGGAGACTGCCATGTAGAGTTAGAATTATTCCCCACATTAAATCTCCAGAGCACACCAGGACCAGGTAGAATCATTACAAGAAATGATTCTACATCCAAACTCTCACAAAGAAAATTTTATGGCTGAATTCTGATGAAGTATGGTTTTTTTCACAGTAACAGGCCATTCCTCAAACAGTGGTCCACAGTCCTACAAGACAGGCTTAGGGAAACGGGATATATGCACTGTCAGATGTTGCAGTGCCTGTCAGATGAATATCTTTGCTGATCTAAGCAAACTTGAAAGGAGAACAGGTGGCATTCAGTGCATTTAAAAGCTCCCTGCAGGACCCCCATGGCCACTGGCAGAGGAGCTGGAAGCCCCATCCACATGTGGACTAGGCAGACCCAGGCTAGGGTTGTGTGGCTGCACATGCAAATATCTGTATTTTAGCTCCTAATCAGGCTGTTGGAGCACATCACTGAACTCTCCTCAAACTGTGACGATTTTATCAGAGYTCCTAACAACCTGACCTTTAGGTCCAACATATTGCCTCTGAATTTTAGGTGGTTGCTRCAGGACATTCTCTTTCAGAAGGACTTTCCCGAGGAGAAAGCACAAGCACTCAGTCACAGCAGCCWTAGCYTTCCCTTTCTGAGGCCACTCCCAAACAGACAGGGAAGAACTGCCTATTTTGTATGACTACAAGTGCTCTTTACATATTCCTTAAATCCAATGGGTCACAAATACTTTAACCAGAAAACCCCCACCAAAAGAGCATAGAGTGGTGAGGGTAATGGAACTTGATTATCGGTTACTGCAATGTGCAACTGCTGCTCATTTTTAAGCATCCCAGAACCATTTCTATTGCTCCTGAGGAGAGATGACCAACCTTTAAATATTTAAAGTAGACCTAAAAATTTGTCATGCTGAGAGACTTAACACCATGCAATGATTTCTTATCTAGCATACTTCTCTGCTTCTATTCTACCGATTTCTGGAGAGCATGTTTCATACAACATACTTATGCTAGGGATTTATTTCGTTTCTCTGTTAATTTAGCTTCACAGAAAAYTATGAGAAATGTAGGAACTTATATTTTTATTTTACAAATCTTTCCAAAGCAAAAAACTCCTCCTTAGTGCTTAGTTACCAGAACTATTTCAGGTATAAAAYTTCTCTCATTTTGTAAGACCCAGGCGTTTAAAAACATCTAGGGGGTGTTACTCTTGTGAGGTAAGATCTTTTGTATGCTTAGATAAAAACAGCAGATTATCTTTCTAAATTATGTACTCTTACTTGCTAAATAATTTATGTYTAAATCCCAAGTTGTATACATGAATTCTAATGTAATTTGATTTACAAGAAAACTATTATRGTTGCTATGAAGATTAAATACAAACCTTAGTAAGTCCAGTTCCCCAGAATGAGCTAAGATTTCCAAGGATCCTATTCGAAACCATGATTTGGCAAGTCGTAGCACTATTGCACCTTAAATATAGAGACAAGTCTGTTTAAATGTAAACAGAGTATCAGCAAAATAAAATAGTTCCATAGCAAAAGCCATCATGTGTTGTTYCTATAGACACAGAGTTTATATATGCACAGTTAAACTGATATTTTTGTAAGTATGCCTAATGCATAACAGATGAATATGCATAATATTATTTCACTACACATGCATTTTCATGATGAAGCTTGATTGGCTATTACAGCAACCACAGGAAAAATTCTGTTAATGCATTAATACTAAAATCACTCCAGAAATGCTAGCCTCAAAGAAAGAACATAAACGGATTTTTCCCAAAGCTGTGCCATCTCACTCTTTTTCAGAGCAGGTGTAAATGATGTAGCAATGGCATGGCCACAACTAGTATTCCCACCATCCTGATATTGCTATCAAAAGAGTGGAAGATTTCCCCAGTGAACATCAAAATTTAAACTCTTGCAATACATATGCCACAATCATAGAAAACGTGTTCACTAGGCTTCATTTCTTCAACCAAGGTATTTTTTAGATTGATTTTCTCAGAAGAGATTTTATATCTTGTTAAATGAAATTAAGCCAATTATTACTTCCCATTACACATTTTTCATGGAGAATTAAGTTACAATGTTGTAACATACTATTTTAAAATACRTTCATTACCTCTTTCTTTCTTAATATTTCCATCGTAAAACTGGTCTCTCCACACATCATCATCACTTACAACTAAGCTGTAGCAAACAAGAAATGACCATTAAAAATTATCTCAGCAAAAATAATTAATAATGAATATCACAGTTGTATTTTACATAAATTCATTTTCTTCATTAAAAAAAGATCTTTTTGGTGGCATGCCTTTGTATTTACAAATGACACAGGCAAAWAATATGCTGAGGCTGACCAAGGTTCATCACCAAGGTGCATTTATTTTGTATTTAATAAGATGTTGTCCAATTTCATTACTCACACTGTTCCTGGGGACAAGGCTGCACTAAAAAAGAGTACTGCATTCATTTGGAACCTCAGTGATAGATTACTGTGATTGTAACATTAACTAAGTCACAATTTCCCTGTGGACAACACGAAAATTTTGAGGATAGAGAAATTATAAAACAAATTGTTGCAGCAGATGGACSTTGCCCTTTACATGAGTCCAAAATTGTCCCAGAAACTTCAGGGACAAATCTAGGACCCTTATGAATCCCTGCCACCAGTACTTGGATTTTTAAAACCAATCTCTTCCTTTAATTGGCCTTAAAATTCTGCACATCCTGTAAATTTTCATGTTTATCCAAATATTGAGGTTTGTGAGAGTTTGGTACAACTTGCTTTAAAATATTTCACAACTTACATTAATTTTATTAAATAAAATACGCAATTCAATTCTATTTTCTGTTCTATCAGGAAAAATCAATCTCACAAACTATGCAAGGGCATCGTGTTCCTCTATGGTTAACAAGTAGGAAGCTTTTTCTCTAAAGCCACTGGGATTTCTGACAATCCTCAATAGGCACAGAAGACTTCTTGTTCAAAAGTCTAGCAGTAGGATAATTCAGCTATTTTTGTGTAATTCTTATTTATCTTTGCTTGTTGATAACTGGAAAATATTCTTCCATTCAGGAGACATGGACCTATTGGAGTCRGTCCAGAGGAGAGCCACAAAAATGACCAGAGAACTGGAGCAGCTCTCCTGTGTAGACAGACTGATGAATGGCTGCAAACTGAAAGAGAGCAGGTTTAGATTAGATATTAGGAAGAAGTTTTTTTTACTCAGAGAGTGGTGAGACTGTGGAACAGGTTGCCCAGAAAGGTGGTAGATGCCCCATCCATGGAGAAATTCAAGGTCAGGTTGGAGTGGGCTTTGAACAACCTGATCTAGTAAAGATATCCCTGTTCATTGTGGGGGGTGCATTAAATGACCATTAAAAGTCTCTTCCAAACCAAATTATGATTCCATGATTCAAAATATCGTTGGGTGGATTGCTATTTGGTGTTTAATGCCATTACTTATATCTGCCACCTATTAGGTAGTTGAAGGCAGCAGAGAAGACAGAACCAAAGAAGTCTTCTCGGAGTTACACAGCAAAAAAACAAGACACAAACCTAATATTACATTCATAAATACAACTGAAGAGAGTCACAGCGTTCATTCCCAAAAGTTAAATTTTGAAAGTACACAAGATTCTGGTTTTACATACTTTAGCATTGAAATTTTAGAAAGAATTCAGTTGAACCAAAAATGTGGGTTATATTTATGCATATAAACATAAATATGTACAAAAAKTTCATGAAGAGAAATAGCATGAAGTGTTACATACTGCAGTTGCTTGCAACAGTAACTGTGGGTTTGAAACTAAATTATCATTATTATATTTAATATTTTTGAATATATCTAGTAGCTATTCAAACTGAATGTTAAATGCAAAGAACAGGCAGTGAATTCTTTCAGGAGAGAGAAAACTATATAAAAATCAATCTGCTCCTTTTACTGGAGCTGTACGGATACAAGTAGAACTAGGAATTTATTTTTTTTTTTAAATACTCAATTGGAACCAGCTGGTATGTCAGTACGATTAGGTACAAAAAGCTCAGATATAAATGGGATGGAAGAATCTTAATACTTCAAAAGCAGACAAAAAAAAWTAGAAACCTCAGACACTAGCAAAATAGTGTGTGGAGCGGAGCACTAGGGGAGAGAAGGCACAAAAGTTGTGTACTAAACTTTACTGTTTTGAACAAACCTCTGCCAGAAAGGTTATTTCCTTTTTTACAATGTAACTCTTAGCAGGCTCTCTGCAAAATTCCTGCACAATACCAGCACTTCTTTTGCTGACAAAAAAAATCCATGGCGGTATCAATATTTAGTTAGTACGGACGTGCAACACTTGAGAGCTGGCCAGCCRCATAAACATACATTCCCACTAGAAAAGTAGTTCTCCAATGGACCTGCACTTGCTAAGTATCATTACTGGAGAGAAGGCAGCAGCAGACCAGCTGTACAGTCAACCACAGGAAATGGAGCACTGAAATTGCTCTTACACCAAAGAAGCTGGAACAGCACTCACAGAAGGATGGATGGATGGATTATATCCCTCCCTACCTGGCTCTCACTTCAGGGCTTGACTTTACCCTCCCAAGGGCTCTGCCTGSTGTTCTGCATGAACATCAAGCCCTATGCAAGTAAAGGCCACTCTGAGAACGTTGAACATATTGGCTCACTTTTTTGACTGAACGCGTAACGCTGCTCACTGGTGGTCCCAGTATGTGACTAAAATGGTACTGTATGAAGYGTTCTTTATCTGGCAGTACAGTCATAAACTGTAGCACCCCATTGGGAACACAGTACTTAAAATTAATAGAGCAAAATAGCCTGCTGGGTGTTCTGGGGTAAGCCATAAGGTTTTTCCTCCCACTTCTGCCAAGACTTGACAAGACCTCTGTTAAGTGCATCCCACCAGCCTCAGTACAACAGCTCCCCATYGGGAAGAATATGGCTGTCAGCTGGGGTTTTTCCAAATTAAGTCTTGCAAACAGTCTGCAGAGCTTGTACTACAGTTAAGAGAGCCAGGCATTTAACCAATCTGCCAGCAGAGAACTAAAGCACACTGTGTGCTCAGTAGAATTCGTGCACAGTAAAGGCGTAATTTCATACTGGTTTTGCACCGAACAATTTGTTGAGACGACAGCAAAGAGAGGCTCTAACCTTCCAAATGCTTTCCTGCTGATATTCAGACAGATTTCAAGTTCTACATTAACAGCCACCAGCAAAAGGTCTCAAGATGAAGTCAGTGACTAAGCCATCAAAAATGTCATTTACAAACACTGTACTTCAACAGAGCAAATGAGTTAGAACTAATGCTGAAGACATTTGCAGACACTTTGCAAATACAGACACCTAGCCATGTGGCAGCTGAGTACAAGCCTTTTCTGCAGAACATTTGCTTTCTTTGAAGCCTGAAACACTGCAGTACAGACTTGAGACTACTTGGAACACAWAATGAACTTGGCATTTTAAACACAATCATCTGAAAATACTCAGTTACTTGATTCTGAGAAAATAATCCAAATGAGTGAATGTATTAGTSTCCTTTCGTTCAGACAGAAATAGTTTCAAATTTTTTTTTCATGAAATCTCTCTTTCTTCTCAAGGAATGTTTGCATAGATAAAGAATTGAGAGCAATTGTTCAGTTCTACCTCCACTATTAATGTTTGTTCATATAATTGACAATTTTCCTCAGCAATTTTAAAAGTGACATTACAAAAATAGCCACTTTCAATATTTTCCTAGTTTGCCAGATTCTAGAAGTTGGATTTACTTTATAGAAGTTAGTCTTTTACTAAACTAAGGTTAAGTTGGATTTCTAGAATCCAGTCAACTAAGTGGTGCAATTAATTGCTGCAGCTTATTATTACTGGAAAGTTTTATCMAAAAATCTAAAAACTGGATGGGTATATTTTGTTTTGTCTATACATAAGAAGATAGCTATCATCTTAACAACCAACTGTCCTGCTTTATTGAAGTTCCGTGAAACTCAGTCAYAGAATTACCTGTAATTTAGGATACTGTGAAAAAGAAAAGAAAAATACCTAGCAGCTCTGCTTGTAGGAATTCCAAGATAGTGCATGGCCTCACTACATAAAAACTCTCGAACAGAAGAGCGAAGAACAGCTCTTCCATCGCCATTCCTATGGGGAACAGAGAAATAAGGAATAGGTCATAAAACCAAGGCAAACTTCAAAAAGAAAACTGTTTTGGAGTACACAGAATAACTGCAACTTACCTGGAGTATGGGGTCTTTCCTGACCCTTTTAACTGCAGTTCCCACCTCTCACCATGCCTGCAAAAATATCATTGGCATTTCTAACAGTAATTCAGGTTAACCATGAGTCAGCTAAATGGAACACAGAATTGTCAGACACTTAAAAAGAGGTCACACCTGTTTGTGTACACTCCGATCAAGTGGGCTCTTCCATCCCCCAGCTGACCTGCCCAGCTACCAAACTGACAAAAATTAAAATCAAGTTATTSTTCTCTATCATTTATAGAAGTTACACTTCAAACAATACAGATTACATGTAGATCCTCTCAAAAGACACATCTGCTCACACAGTCATTGAAATGTTCATCCCTAAAGCTGTATTTCCACATTCACACTGAAAATGAATCAGAAAACCACAAGAAAAGAGTAACACCAGTAATCCTCTTTTTTTTTACCTTCCAGCTATGATGTACAGCTACAGACCTGTCTCTTTTGTATAATGAGCCTTTAAACCCACATGGCTTGTTTTGGTTTTTTAGCTGGAAATTACAAATCAAATTCTACCATTCTTCTCAATGAATAACCATAGCCATTTCAATGAAACTGAACTCTTAGTAATCATGGTATTGCAGTGACGCTCTGTCCTTCTTCACTCCTCTGAGCTATTAGTACCTATCACAAATGAGAGCTGGCCAGGCTGCTGGGGTGCTAAGCAGACTCAGCAGCTAATGAAAGTTAAAAAGATAATTTGCTTCAGGCATAAACAAAAGCAGAGAAAGTAAACAGGATACTGTGAAAGGATATTGTAGTTCTTTTCCACCTGCAGCCCCTTACGAAGAACAAATCTGCAATCAAAATGTTAGTGTTCATGTACTCACAGGCATATACTTATGTACTTACACGTATTGTCAAGGTTAATTCGCAAGAAAAGACTACACAATTCCACCTGGAAGAACAAGTGCCATACTTACCTGGTGACCCCCGTACCTATGGGCCAATGGAACAGACCCAAATATCACTTTCCCACCACTGACGAACTCCAGAAATTCAGATGATCCTTTGACAGATATATCAAGATCCAAAATATTTTCAAGAACATCCTGGAGAAAAAAAAATAATACTTGAACATGATCAGATTTTCAGCGGTAATGAACTCGTTTTCTCTACAGATTTCATTATTAAAAGATATCTCACAATGTGTTTTAAATGCCCTGCTGGAAGTATATCGTGAGAAGTTGTTTCACAATAAATAGCACGTGAATATTAAAATATACTTTAGTACATGTATTAAAAACCTTTACAAATTAGAGGGGAATAAAAACAATAGCCAACCTTTGAAACAGCTACAAGATGAACTCTAGATTTAAAAGGTGTAGGATAGACAACTGAAAAAATGCAGTTTCTCACATTACGGACATAATTTTCTTGGATCACATCAATTGGAAAAGGATCTGTAAACATGAAACAGACAAAAAATGTCCTATAAAAACCAATCATATTATTCTTAGTATGTTTCCTCTTCAATCAAAATRCTTTAAAAATAATTAAAACTTGAAACATTACCACTTTACCAAAATATATTAAGCCTTAAATAAAAGCAAACCCAAACAAATTCAGCATTTGTTCGGAATATTTGAACAGGACTGAATTCTGCAGTTAAAGAATCTATCAGGGCGTTCTAGTTTTGAGATCTAAACCATATCTAAGCACAGATTGAATTAACTTTGACCAAAACAGTCTCAGGGACTTTCATGTTGCACTCAATTATATACACCCTGAAAGATATTTGCACGAGACAGAGAAGTTCAGCTTTCCCCACAGCTGAACAATGCAGAGCAACAGATTTAAGTCACTGTGCACCAGTAACTGCTGTATACAGTCCATATGCAGCACTGATTGCCAAGCAATCCAAGAAAACAGATGAAGTCTTGTCTGAGTAATGCAAACAGCAAATGAAAGGATGACATGTAGTTCTTGCTGTCACATAACGTACTCAGATGTGGTTCATTCTTCCTTCAGACCTACCTTGTGCCCTTTCCCATGGTAACAGTGGACAAATAATGTTTTAAAACAGTGTGGTTTACCATCTTTATGGATTTTWGCTTGCAACAATCTTACAATACCACATTAATTATAAAATCCTTGTACCTCATAGTCACTGTATTGTTAAAATTTTAAGTTAGTTAGCATCTCCGGAGCCTTGCTGCTAGCCATGTTTCTCATTACCTCTAATGACAGGTCCTATTACAGCCAGCTGCCACAAGATTTATCACTGACTTTTATTTCTTAATGCTCACAAGTAATTGTGTCACCTGATGAAATTAGTTCTGTAATGTTATCATATGAATTATCATTATAATTACAAGCAGTTTTGTATGCCTGAGAGCTACAAAATACTTTGTGTACTTCCAGACAGGTGGCAGGTTATCAACTCTGCACTAATACGTCATTGAGACTCGGAAAGAAAAAAAAAAAAAAGCAAAACCAACCAAACCAAGCATAAAAAAGGCGCCATAAGCGCCATATGGCACATCTAGTTTTAGTTTCAAAACTAGTATTTGACTGTGTATATCAGGTCTCCGCTTAGTTACTGTTTTAGGAGCTGCTACAACCCATAACATAAAAGCGCCGGGCAG
>NW_026623246.1:4990235-5112656 GCF_030028575.1 Malurus melanocephalus
CGCACACAGCCCCGGGACAGGCGCACACAGCCCCCGGGCAGCGCAGGCCGTACCTAGGAGGCTGTCGGAGGACAGGGCCCAGGCGCAGAGCTCCGCTGGCCGGCGCCGCGGACACTGCCCCAGCTCGGGGCGGGAGGCGTTCGGGGCCGGGCAGAACCCGCGGGAGCCGCACAGCGCGGCCACACAGCCCCAGGCCAGGCAGGCGGGCAGCCAGGGGCGGCACCACATGTCCCCAAACCTCGCCCTCGAGAGTCACCTACGAACCCGGCCTGAAGGCACCCGCCCTCCAAGAGGGCGTAGGGGTGCCCGCCCGGCACCCCACCGGAGGGAGGTGGCGGCGCGGGGCTTCCGCGTCCGGGTCGCGGCGGTGCCGGGAGGCGGTGCCGGCGCGGCGGGGCTGGGGGACACCATGGCCTTGCGGTGGTGGTGGCGGAGCGGCGCCTGGTGCCGCCGGGCGCCGCCGCTCGGCTCCGTGCCGGGCCCCGGCCCCCGCTCCCCGCCGGCCCCCAGCGCGGCGGTGAGTGCGGCGGCGCCGGGCGGGCAAGGAATGAATGGGGCGGGGGGCGKGCGGGCACCCCGGGCCGCCGGTCTTTCGGCGTTCCGCAGCCTCCCGCCCGGGGAGAGCCAGGGCCCCGGGACGGCTCCCTGCCGGGGGGGTCCTTCTGGGGGCAGGAGCGGTGCAAGGTTACATTCCGGCACAAGGGTGGGAGCAGGGGAAGCGGTTCTCATTAGTGTGAGATTCTGAAAGCGTTTGTGTGTGTTAGCGGTGTGAGTGGTAATGGGACAGTTCTCTCGCTGCCGTGGTTTAGAGCTTCTTCACAAGGCCGGGCTGCGGTGCTGGCCGCGCTGAGGTGCTCTGGCGGATGTGTCCCTCATGTCGCACRGGCCGCTGGTACAGCATTAAGCTGCAGGGGAAAGGAGGGAAGTCTGTGTGTGCCCGCACTGAGGGAAGAGTGGAAAGAGATCAGCTATTTTTAACAACGACGCGGTGAGAGGTCCGAGAGAGCGACTTAGAAGGTCTCAGTCGTAGAGCTGGCCACTGAAGTCAGCAGCAGATCCGTGATAAGTTAGGGCTTCTCGCCTTCCCTGTCTCCTTGCATGGCCTTGTGTAAGCACTGAGGATGGCAGAGTGCCCTTGAGCCATTACAGTGCTTTTATTTCTCTCCCACTGTCCAAGGAGAGCGAGATCAAAATCCTCGTACAAGGACAGGTTGAGGCACGAGGAGCAGGGTTCCTTGAGCGTTTTTGTGTGAGTTTTTCCAGAGGTAGTTCGGTGAACACGTGGATTGCAGTGATTCTAGGTTGGTTCAGCCCAGCATTGGGCAGGGCTCCGTACTTCCTGGCAGTACTCCGAGGACAGAGCAAAAGCTGTACTTCCTTTCTCAGCCTGTATCTGCATTCCTTTCTCAGCCTGTATCTGCTGGAATCATGTACCTGGGACGGTGTCTTCCCCCAGGCTCCTGGGCTCTGTCTGCTGGGAGAGATCATTGGAGAGATTGCTGGGTTTGGCAGTTAGGTTCTGGAATTCTGGCAGTTCTAGTCAGTTGTAGAATACAAACAGCAAACTGAATTGAAATTGCTTCAGGGGAAAACAAGGACATGATTTTCTGTTAGCGTACTGGTTCACAAACAGCTCTTGTCTGTTTCTCTGTCTTGACTGGTGCAGTCCAGATTTATCTGCCAGGCAAGGAATGTTTGAAAATGGCAGCTTGCTGAAGTGCCAAAGCAAGGTTTTGGTGGAACAGCTTTGGTAATTTAGCTGATAAGCCTCCTGGGCTGGGCCAGCAAGGGGAGAAAGTCCAAYGCTCCTGGGCAGAACTGTGAGTTCAATGTGCCTGTTGGCACTCATGTCTCATGTGGCATGAAAAGGGATTATGAGACTCCCTTGTCTGCTGGCTTGTTAAAATGGAGAAATAGAGCAATGGTGATAGATACATTTTTTTGTGGTCAAATGTTTTCTGTCAGTTTAAAGTTCTAATAAACTATCCCTGGTTTTGTTTTGTGCAGATGTGTCACTTTACCCAAAGAAGTTCAACTTCCTTGTTTCCAAAAATATGTAATATATTTTGGCGGTAAGTTGGCAATTCATATTGTTTTGTAGTGGGTAAAGACATAGTTATTGGATGAACTGGATAGTTATACCTGTGAGCTGTAAACTTTGAAAATAAGGTTATTCACTCCAATATGTATTTCTGTGTGGACTGTTGCTGGAGTGCTGAGTTTGAATCTAAGTTGTCTCTTCTGGAGAGTAATGGGCAAAGCAGGAATGCTGCAAGAAAATACATGTTGAAAAAAACAGGTATTTTAGRAAAACAAACAGAAGAAGAAGAATAAACTTGAATCCAGGAAACAAACAAAAAAAAAATCACCTAAKCTAAATGCATCTTAAGGCATCCAGGTGGAGCTTTCACCCTTTTCTGATGAACTTTTGTAGCATCATCATGCTACCTAAAGTATTGATGTAATTTATTATATAGCTGAGTGTACAAAGGGAAAAATTTCAAATCTACGTCAGGAATATTTTTCCAGGAGTTTACAAGAGAGGAAAACTTGTAAACTCTCTTGAGAAGGAAGAAGGTAACAGMCTACCCAAGGGTTTATGATCATCAATACATAGCTTGCTGTCCTTGCACCTTATTATCTGGTTGAAGAGGGTGTTTTGATGGCTTTATATATTTTAGCAATTTGGTTTAATCTTGTGTGAGAGGGGGAGAAAGGGGGAGAAAGAAATGCTTTCAAATGTTTCTATTTGGGGAATCAGGGAAACCTGTTTTTTAACAAGACTACTCTTCATAAACACTGTCACCAGGTTTCATCATACAAGTACATCCCACTTGTGCAGCTGCAGTAAGACAATTAGTGATGAAAAATACCAAGAYCCTTTTCAACTTGGAAGAAAAGACTTGAAAAATCTCTATGAAGATATTAAAAAGGTAAGAGATTTTGGTGACTATTCTGGGATGTTGTGATGATTGCTTTTAATAGCAAACATCAATTTGGAGGATATTTGTGGGAAGAACATTTTATATTTATGAACAACTGTCTGAAACTTAAACTGAAGGCAAAAGGAGCATTTCTCATATTTTATAGAACCAGAAAGCAATTTTTYCTCCTGATTTGTGGTGCTGGAATGCATCATTTACCTTTCAGATTACTCATAGTAATTTTGAAAACAACTTCAGCTTACCCTGGGTGGAATGAATGCAGGCAATAACCTTATACATGCATACTATTTTACTTACATTAAATAGGTTGACTTTGTGCTTCTATGCTGAAATGCTCTYGTCATTTTTACAGGAATTGCTTGTCTCTGCTGCAGAACTTAAGGAAATGTGTGATTATTACTTTGATGGGAAGGGAAAGGCCTTTCGACCAATGATTGTGGTGCTAATGGCTCGGGCTTGCAACATTCACCATAATAATTCCAAGTGAGTCGGTCACTTTTAGATATCCACATCATACTTGAAAGTTATCATTCATGTGTTGCTGAAAAATACTTTATGAAAATAAAATTCTTCTCAGTAAAACCTGAATGGAAGTTCCATCTTGAAGCTGTATTTTTGTAGTTGTCAGTCCAAAAGGAACTGATGGCTTTATTAAGTGTTTTCATGTGTTACATTGTGGACTATATTGCACTTGTAACTGGTGGAAGATAAATAATGTTGCCAAATTACAGTAATTTGTAAGGCTTTTAGTCAATTCTGGCTTCTTACATAAATGCTTTATTAGAACCTTTAATACTCTTTGAAATATATATATAAGCTTAATTAAAAGTAATATATAGAAAGAAATATATAAGCTTAATTAAAAGTATTTTTCATTTGTAACCACTCCTGTTCCCATTAAACTCTGGTCACAGGTAAGAACTTTGCTTTGAGAAGGGAACTTCATAGATTTTTTTAGTAAYTATGCAGAAATTACTACACCGTTAAGTAGGTGGTGTGATTATATTCAAAGCTGTGAGACTTTGAAAACAGTCAAGAGGGKTTTTTTTGCCCTCTAGTAGCAAGTGTCTTTAATGTAAGATTCTAAGCTTAGAGATGGTGTAATCCTTATGATCTCCAAGTTACTTGTCTTCGGAAAGCAGTTTTAACTGAGGAGAACATCATGCTTGGCCTGTACTCTCTATCACTCCTTAGTCTGGCTCATTGCAAACGCTTCACTGCACATGTTCCTATTGACTGGTATGTTTGAATTTTGAGGAAAGAGGTTGGCTGGAGTGTTCTCTGCCTTCCAGCTATGCTTCCAGTCTTGCCTTGTATAGAATTTCAAATAGAAAATCTTTGGTCCCTTTCCAGAAGTGTTTCTAGACTAATTTGTCAGTCTTAAGGGATTTCTCTGAGCTCTTGCATAATTATTTTCTGTAGCAGTAGTTTRATGCCCTGTTGGACTCGATAACTACCTCAGAGCATGGCATGTGTGGATGGCCCCTCTCCCTGTACCCACTCATATGTGAATATAATTTTGAAGGAGAAAGCAAAACCTTCCTGGCAGYGTCCTGTCCTGTGTGTGCCAGTTCCCCTTGTTTTAGGAAAACATCATCCAGGATTAATGAACCTTGCTTCAACTGGATTCTTTTGTCAGTTCACGTCTGCTTCTTGTCATTGACTTTGAGATAGCAAAAGCAAGCATTTTCACTGGTTGTGAAAATCCTCAGGGATGCCTTTTGTCACTGACTGACAATATTTTCAGGARTGATCTCAACATGTTAAACAGGAGCGTGATGATGGCACTTTTTGCTGGTAGAAACTTTCTTRATGATCGGCCATCCATGGTGAAATGTAAGGAAGAACAATAAACCAAAAATTTCTGCCTGAGCTTGTAGGGTTATGGGTGTCCCATTAGAGTGTAACCCCAGTGTGGTTTGCAACCACCTTCTCTATGAAAAACCTCMAAGTCATCCTAGCATGCATCAACTGTAGTATATCCAGTTCARCTACAGGAATGTACATCACTTACTGAAATCAACAGTGTGCCTGATCYCTGTATTCCAGACAAGTTAAGTGAAGCTAGCTTCAGGCATGGATTGCGAAGATAATCATGAAGAATGAAGACTTGTGATCTACAAATTTATCAGGAACAGGGTGAAAGAGCTATTCAAGACAAAGCATTATGTTGCTAAGAGGATGGAAAGTTAGGAAACTTTTAACAACTGGAACACTGAGTTTCTGGAGCATCTTTTGAATCAAAATAATGGCAAAAATATTTTTATCTTTTTCTAGCCTGTAGCATGAAAGGCTTATGAACAAAATCATGCGTGCAATACTGTGAAGGCTGGAACTGATGYCATATAGTGTGGGAGTTGAACAGTGAATCAAAGAGAGTAGCAGTAGAAAGACTGAATTTACCTTTATTCTCAAAGCATTTTTGCTGTCTTTTGACATATGTATATGCTCATGGACATATTCTTGTCCACATGTTATGCTGTCTCAAAACTATCAGGATCAGTTTTGAGACCTGCCCTATGTCAGTAAGAAAATGCCACATATGCCTGGGGCAAGTGTTTGCTTTGCAGTAGCCAGCCCTCGGTGTAAGTCCTCTGAGTTAGAGATGCCTGTGTCATTTGGCAGTGCTTGTACATCTGTTGCAGTTTTAATCAGCACCTCTGAAATATGTTCACTGTTTAAAAGCCTCTTCAATAATCTGAATGTACCTTGTATAAAGCAGGCTGAGTCATTGTCTTTGTCGTGTTGCTTTTAGAATGGAGTTCTGAGTGGCAAGAACAGAAATGTTTCAGCAAAGGAATGGAATGAAATCTCRGGGTATTTACCTTCCTCTTTGTGCCCTGTGCCAATTYSTCTAGGCCTGTGATTGTAMTTAAATATCCCATATGTTGATACARGTCTTCACTGTGCATGGTGACCAACGTTTTTTGAGGGTTGGCAAGGCCATGCCAAAGGAATTTACATTCATATTGTGAATACCCAATTCCTGTGGGTTGATGAAGTTTTATGGGAATTTTCTTCTCTTGCTTTTAAGCTTCTTGAAGCAGGCTTTGGTTACCCCTGCTCTGTTTATACATACACTTCAGTTCACATTGATACTGTGATTGATTCATTATTGCTGTTTCTTAAAGCAGCATTGCCTCCAGGTAACAAATTCTTCTTCCAACTTCTTTGTTTTTGAGGAAAATTGTGTATGTAGAGAGGTAATACTGCATATTTTTAACTCTGCTACTCTTCTACAAATCTGAGGGGAAAAATACTTGCCTTCCATTCTGCTTTTCCCAATGTTTTCTTAAGATGGTTTTCCTCTTTCAAGTTGCCATTTCCCTTGAAGCATTTTATCATTCTTTTCTTCAGTTAATACTGATTCTTCTCCCAGGCTTGTTTTTCTTTGTTGAGGCTTTGGTTCCCACACATGTAATTGAAGACACTGCCCTTCAGTATCTTTAGACTTGTGGGGTGAGCCAATATCCTGTGCTGTTCATCCCTAGCTTTTTTTTTTTTTAATTTTTCCTCTGGGGTTTGTGTTGCTGATGTTTAGTTTCTGCTTCATCTTGCTGCCATTCTCARCTGTCATATAACTTGCTGGACCCAGCATGCTTTTGCCTGCTCTTTCATTTTGGGGTTTCTTTTCCATCTTTTGTGCAATACTTTTAAAAAAGATAATACTTGTTCTTGTTTGGATGTTAAAACAACAGGATTCAATTTAATAAGGCTACAGATCCCAATCTTACAAGGCAGTCCAGAGAGACCTTTTTCTCTTTACAGAGTCCCAGCAGAATAGCTGAGATCCCTGAAAAGAATGGAATTGAATGCCAATGTGGCTCTGCTTGCAGGTTAGGTGACATAATAATTTATGTTTAGATTTGAGGAAGGTGAGGTATTTACTCTWCCCTYAGCAGWTTAACTGTTCTTCTACAGTGAGGTYGCTTCATTGTGGTCATAATAAGGAAAATGAGAGTTGTATAAAGAATTATCTGAACTATTACTGAAAAGGTAGGAGACTAAAGGATTCAAATTGTTCTGTGCTGGGATATTGTTTCTTTTCTCTTTCAATTCTAAGTGTCAGAAGTCCAACCCTGAGTGTTTAAGCCCCTTGGGCAGTGGCTTTTTTGCTTATTGATAGCAACTTTGCTTTGTGTGAGAGTAAGAATTGCTGTCAATAGTTTAAGCTGAGGTCATGCAAACCCTCAATCTCACACRTCTACTGACTTTTCTTCACATAACCTGTGTGCAGAATTTCACAGAATTATCAGTTAGCCTGACAGGACCTAGTGTTTCTGTTTCTGTATTCTCAAAGGTGTTCTCAAATAAGGSTTTTTATTTCTTTTTCTGCAACCCAAATGAGAGAGACAAATAAGAGAGGGACAAAGAAGTACAGAGACAGTAGAGAAAATAGTGAGCATAAAGAATTCAGGGGGAGAAAAGGGAAATAAACTTACCAGAATAGTGAAAGAAACAAATATAACGACCTGGCTAAACTCAGTAGAATAATTYGTAAAGATAGGACCTGCCAGCAACCTTAGTTCCCATTTATTTCACTCCTCCAAACTGTTGTCAGAAGCCTGTGGTGTCAKCTGCTCTGCAGTTTTCTCCTGTGTTAACACATGCATTTTCTGTGCTTCCCCTGGTTTGTAGTGCTTTTCTGCATCACAGACTTTTTCTGAGATGGTTGTTTCTTTTGGCCACAGGGCCTTAAAAGCAGAACGGTGCTTGGAGGACTCTGGCCATTACACAAAAATTTTGCAACCTCTATTTCCTCTCCTTAACCTGGCAATATTTACTGACTTGCCTCCAAGCTCTTTGTGGTAAAATGTGGTTTGTGTGGTCTTGAGTTCCCGCCTCACCACTGTTGGGTGCTTTTGGTTGKTTTTTGTTTTGKTTTGGTTTTGGACAGGGATATTTGGAGTGAGATATCTGGGGTTTTTTAACCTGTATGGTCAACCTTGGTTTGTTCATTATTCATGAAACAAGTTCTGTAAAGGAAAACATCTCAGGGTACAGTAGATCTATAAAACTATATCACTGAATCAAGCTAGGGATCCTACTGAAAAACAGAATATGATCAGTTGTATAAAACATCTGTGTAAATATACATCATCATGGGGTGTCTTTAAGAATGATCTAAAAATGGCATCTTTCCACTTACAGGATCTGTGGGGACCCTGTTATCTATTGACTTGAGTTACTGCCACTTTTTGCTTTTGTTTTGCAGGAGAAGCTGAATGAAAAATGGCAGGGAATGAGAAGGATCTKGGGGGTTTGTGTGTTTTCCCCTAAAATAGGTGTGCTCTGATTTAGAATTAGTCTCACAAGGTGCATATAGGAAAGTATTTTAGACATTTTTTTGCCAGCAATGGGAAGAATGTTGCTTGAGACTTTGTGGAAATAGTAGTTTCAAAAACCCTTCAGATTAAATTATCACATTTGATACAACATTCTGGAAACCAGACACATGAACCATGAGYATTCCTGTGCCATTTTTAGTCATTGTCAGAGATGAAATACACTATAATGCAGAACTTTTCAAAACCTGCTTTTGAAATAACTGGTTTTGTGTTGTCTTCATACTACTGAAATATTTCAGTGTGACAGTGAGTGTTGCCATTTACTGCTGCTTCCCAGCAGGAAATCCAGTCTGCTGACATAATTAATGAAAAAGGGAATCCCCAAAAGGAGAACAGTGCATGAAAGAGGCTGGAGACCTTTACAGTTTTTTGAAGGTAAGTTTTCTCCTACTTAGTAAAAGTAGTTTATTTTGGAAAACTATTTACACTGAACTAGCATTTGATTAAATTACTAGTTCACATTAAGACTTGCCTTCAAACAGCCATGAAGGTTTCCAGCTCTTATCTTCTGTTGTGTAAAAGCCATATATTCACAGTCTATGAGYTACCCATTTGTCCTGCTATTGTTCAGGATGTAAAACTCCCACTGACACCAGTGAAGAATTCTGTATAGAGGTAGGTGTCAGAACACAGTGTTGTGTCAGCAGACTGCAAGATGTTCTTTCAGTGTGTGATTAATCACTACATTTTAATGGACATAGGCAGTGCAGGAAGGCTTTAAATTCCCTTCAGCTAAACTAAAATTATCATCTTTTGTTTTAGTTCTTTTTCTGTTCTGCTCAAAAAAATAGTGTGATTTTTTGTGTTGTCTGTATACCACAAGTAGGGTCTCTATAAATCAGAAGTAATTTTCTTCTTTGGTTGTGTTTTTTTTTTTGTTTGTTTTACTGGTTTGTGTATGGGTTTTTAAAATGTCCATATGGGCTTGTTACACCTATGAGGCAAGACTGACTGGGAGAGCCATATCTGGGATCCTGCACCATAACCCATGATGAGAACACAAGATGGATACTAGAACAAGAYAGTGGCAGTTCTATACTAAGGGAGATATAGTGTAAGCTAGGTTGGGTCTTTTATGTGCTTTTCACCAGTCTTGTTTCAGAGATAATTGCTTCTGTGTTCTTCCATTACCTTCTTTTCACCTAGTTTAAAACATGAGGTAGGTGTGAACTACTGAGAGTTGAATCATCAGTGTTAGAGCTTCCCAAAGGCTGAATTCCTAGTGTTAGGTAGTTGGTGTTTACATTCCTAAAATGGTTGCAGTGTAATTCTAGTTAATTCCTCAGGCTTCTGAAGAACCTCTGAGGTTTTAAGGTAATCAGATAACATAAAGGATAAGATCCATGAGTTATGCCTTTCAAATGTAGAATACAGGTTTCTGTGCCTTGTGATCTTTCCAGATTGCTGGTTAGTAGTTATCCAGCTTTAGAGAGTTTGTCATGCCAGGTTTGTGGGTAGAGCAACACAAAAATAAGGAAAACTTAAAATTCATCTATAAAGCTGCCTGGTATTCTTTTGTCTGCTGTTTTCCAGCTTTCARTCTTGGAGCCAAGCATCCTTGATGCTGTGCTATTTATTGCAGTCTGGATTTAGAGGGATTGAAGTCAGTAACACGGGAGTTTTGCAGTGTTGTTAAAGCAGCAATGTAGAAACAGGCCAATAAGGACAGACACATCCCTCTGCACTTACTGTACTTAATGTCATCTTACTTTCTCTTGTCTTCCTAATTCCAGGTTTGAAAGAAGGGGGTCAGACCATGAAAAAGCTGTGACATCTGTTTTCAGAGAAACTATTTTTTGTTTCGTTTTCAATAGAGTTTTTTTTAGTGTATTGTAGCATATGTAATTGATTTAATTTTGACAGTTCCTGTTTTTTATTTTAGGGAGGTGCATGCAAGCCAGCGYTCTGTGGCCATAATTGCTGAGATGATCCACACAGCCAGTCTGGTTCATGATGATGTTATTGATGATGCAAATTCTCGCAGAGGAAAAAGAACACTTAATCAAATCTGGGGAGAGAGGAAAGTGAGTTCACTAATAAGTRCAAGACTTGCCTTTGAGTTTCAGTAGAGCACAAATACCTAGAGGTTTGTAATGTTACTATCCCTAGGTCTTGGGATATGTCAGAAAAATATGAAGAGGTGTGCACAGTTTGTGGGTGAGACAAACATGTTTTCATTTTCTRAACTGTTGGAAGCATTAGATAATGAATGATGGAAGTGTGTAAGTGTTGGTTCAAGAGAATGGCCAGTTAGAGAAGTAATGTTCAAAAAACTTCATAGGCAAATCATGTTCAGGTACTACATACAGGGAGGACAGTGCTTAAAACAGAAAAATATAAACAGCACTATAAGATAGGGTTTAAAAAATTATTCCAATTTCTTTGTTTAGTTATCTGGTTTTTCTCTCTTACAATGAGATATTTGTGCATTATGTAGGAAAGTTATGTGATATGAGTAGATCTGACAAATAAAGGATATTGTACTATCTGTAGTAACACAGGAAAAGGCTTAAGGGATCAACTTTTGTTGTTGTTTTTCTTAGGCTGTTCTCGCTGGTGACTTCATCCTCTCAGCTGCTTCTGTAGCTTTAGCACGAATTGGAAATACCACTATCATCTCTGTTCTAACTCAGGTGATTGAAGATCTGGTGCGTGGTAAGGTCTTTTCCTATTTTTATCTTCAGATTTGCTTGCTTTAGCAGTAAACCCACAAATAAAACCTCCCATCTGTGTAACCTTTTAGGTGAATTCCTCCAGTTGGGTTCCAAGGAAAATGAGAATGAGAGATTTGCTCACTACCTCGAGAAGACTTTTAAGAAGACGGCGAGTCTGATAGCAAACAGTTGTAAAGCAGTATGTACGTCTGTCTCTTCTGAAGTTAACATACCATACTGTAAGCTTCACAGCTAAACCCCTAGTTACTGCTGTTTGCTCTGGAGATCCTCCAAAGCAAACCCTTGAAATGGTATTCTGCCAGAATGTCAATGGGTTTGAGATTGTGAATTTTATCACAGTTCAGCTGTGTAGCCTCCAATACTGGTTTTAACTTTTCTTTGCATTTTTTATTTATACACTGATTTGTTGTTAATCTCATTTGAATCAAAATAAGTTTCAAATAATCAAAACAGTAATAGTCTTTAATTTAAGAAATTCTGCAACTTTGAGACAGTGGTTTTAATCTCAGTTCRTCATTTTTGAGCCTATAATTTGACTTTGGCATCTGGCCCTACTCATTGGTGCTGAGTGAGACCTTAAATGGTAACAGTGGGAGGAAACAATTAATTCATAGAATCACAGAATATGCTGAGTTGGAAGAGACCTGTCAGGATCATCAAGTCCAACTCCTGTCCCTGCACAGGACACGCCAAGAATCATACTTTGTGCCTGAGAGTGTTGTCCAAACACTTCTTGAGCTCTGTCAGGCTTGGTGCTATGACCACTTCCCTGGGGAGCTGTTCCAGTGCCCAGCCACCCTCTGGGTGAAAAACRTTTTCCTGGYATCTCTTCATCATATTGTGAAAAAACAGAAGCATGTACTACTTGATTTGTCTGGGGGGCTTTAAGCATCAGTTGCTATATCCACCCTGTTACACAGTTCTGTTACTTGATCACAAAAAGATRCAATTCAAGATTGTGTTCTTACTGAAAAATACATGTTCCATTTTAGTGCAGAAAATGAAGGTGGGTAATAATCTCACCCAAAAGAGAGTTTTACTCCTTTTAGTGAAAGGCAGTGTAACTGATGGATTCTATAGCAAGAGGGAGTTCTAAGAGAATTAGACTAAAAATCTGTGCTAGTGTTAATCATCTTCCTTTGTTCTCAGAGAACTGGTACATTTGTGCAACAGACAGCAGTTGAAAATTGCTTATATCAAAAGGATCACATAGAATGAGGCACRCAGATTTTGGGGGAGGGAAAATAGCTTTCATTCTAGTTGGAGGAAAGAAATTAAGTCTTCTGAATTGTTTGTATTAATGGCAATGTGACCCTGATAATTTTCTTTTGCAAGTGCTWTTTTGTATCAGTAGGCACCTGGATTAGTAAAGAGGATCGCATTACTCTGTTACCTCAGTAAAAACACGAGTTTTAATTTTCAATTTGACACTCTAAAATAATATTTTGGATTCTTTAAAATCTAAAGAAATCACTGGGTGGCTTCTCCTTACATATGTGCTAATTTAAGCTTTTTCGTTTTCATGACTTGAAAGAGCTAAGGATTTAAGCACTTCCCTCGAGATTGAAGTTGTAATGCTGGTGAAGGGRATGTTTGGCTGCTTTTCTTCTAGTGGCTGGTCTGAGTTGTTCCWTTGCTGAATTGCTGGAATTTTATATGCTGTAAAATTTGTGTTATAAAGGAAAACCAAGAGGGAATGYCTGTCTTTATGGGAAATCCTTACTTGCTGCACATAGTACCAATGAGTTGAATATGTATGTCTCCCTCAGTTTCTTTCTGCATGGATTAGGAGAGCTCTGTTGACAGCAGCTAAAAGGGATTTTTTTTGTTTGGGATTTGGGGGGTTTTGGTGCATGTGGGTGTTGAGATATTTTTGTTTAGATGGCTTTGGCTACTGAGGAAATGGAATCAGGAGGGAGTTCTGTTTTCTGTAGAAAAAAAATAATAAGCAGGATCATCAGTTCTAGCTAGAAAGGAAATTGAGTTAGGGAATCAAGAGTATTCATGTCTTGTTTTCAGGGACAAAACTAAAGGGAGAGATTATGGGTTTTAAAAGCAGTTCAGTTCTGTTAATGATAGGGAGAACTGATTTATTGCTRTGGTTAAGTAAAATACAAGCATTAACTGGAAAGAAGATGTCAAACAAGTTCAGGTGGCACCTTAGAATTTCATSGTGCCATGCTTTAGAAATGGAAGAATAGAGTATTCCTGGAAAAATGTCTGAACAAGAGATAYACTCTAATAGATACAGTTTGTACCATCAAAGCATTACTGCGTTTAAAATAAAATCCTTTAAGTTAGGACTTAAAAACATAACAGTCTGTTCAGGATGTTAAGAGCCATCCCAGTCTCCAGTTTATTTCTACAATAGTCCTGCATGGGGGTATCCAAGTTTYAATCAAAGTGTATTGTGAAAGGAAACAGTGGCAGATGGCCCAGAGAGTCACTGAAGCCTTRGTTACTGCAAGGCATTTTTCAGAGAAACATGAGGTGACTTTAGTTCAAGAATTCAGAAACAATAAAGCTGAAGTGGAATTTCTGTTTAGTCACCAGGCCAGCTGGAGATAGCAAAATAACTTGCKCAGGTTTTCTGTGTTTTTTAAACCCTGCCATAATGTGAATTTCTGAGCCTCATAAAACTGGTTATATTTTGCACAGTACACTTTCAGATGAGGGATTAAATCATGCTTGCTTTGAAGTAAGCGTAAGTTTGAACTAGAGATTCTTGATTTCTGTATTAGGAGGAGGCTTGTGCATCCATGTGCAAGGCAGGGCTGTGGAAGGGACTGAAGAAAGCAATAGTCTGCAAGTCTGGATCTAGCTGTGAGCTTCTGCTGTAACTGGTTCCTAGTTTGGTGTGTGGTGTGTGCACAGGGCTCCATCAGAAAGCCCTACCAGCGTGTGGAACTGATGTCTAGGAAAATAAGACCTCTGACACCCATCAGCAGAACTGAATCCTCCCAGCCCAGGTGGGCCTGCAGACTGCATTAATGTACAATGGCAGATGTGGCATTATGTATAGCATCAGTAGTATCAGATATTATGGTCAGCCAGTAAATCTCCTTCTTTATTATTTAAAATACAGTAAGTCCTTTGGGGGTGTTTCTTCTTTATAAAGTTTGCTGTGAAAAAGATTAGAATAAGTATATGACATATATTCAGGCAGATAATCTTCATTACTGAAAAGTACAACTCTGCATAAACAAGTACTTGGTTAACCTGTTAAAATATTTATTACTTGAGAAAAAGTCAAAGGCATGAAAATGCAGACTCAGGACATGATAGTTGTCTGCCTTGTGCAGACATCTCCCTCTCCCAGGGTGGCCTCCATCACCCCCTCCTCAAGAGRGGTTCCCAGGAAGGTTTGAGGAGCAGAGGAAGTCAGTGGCATTCCTGGCAGCAGTGAAGGATGAACACGAGGAGTGTGCAGCACTGCCAATGCAGCAGCACGTCCAGGCCTGGCTGTGAGACCACAGGGCTGGGCTCCCCCATACAGGACACACAGGGACACTCTGGAGGGAGTTCAGTGAAGGGCCCCCGTGAGGGTAGGGGCTGGAGCAAGTGATGTGCCAGGGGCTGGAGCAAGTGATGTGCCAAGAGCTGGTTTTAGTCTGGAGTAGAGAAGGCAAAGGGGGAATCCTCTTGCTGTCTCCAGCTTGTAATTGGAGGGCATAGAGAGTGTGAAGAGATGCAGTGAAAGGACCGGTTGTGCTGTGGAGAAATTCAATTGGGTTTTAGGAAAAATTTCTCCATTAAATTGGTCAAACATTGCAACAAGTAGCTCAGACAGTGTGGGATTTTTCATCCTTGGAGATACTCAGAAATCAACTGGACACAGCTGTGAGAAGCCTGATCTAACTATGAAGTAAACTCTCCTTTGAGCAGATGACTTTCCAACCTAAACTATTCTGTGACTCTCCTGGAAAGAGAAACACTCCTCCTGTCTAGAAAAAAAGTGGTGGATGAGCCAAGAGTGAGAAGGCAGGAACCTGACTGCTTGTGGAGATGGGCATGGAGGAGAAAGGCTGGGAAATGGGAAGATTTTAGAGCCTTTTCCTTCCCATACAGTCCACAAATCCAGGAGTGCAARAACAAACATCTCTTGTAGTGTTTATTCAAGCATGTTCTGGCCCAGCAGCAGATTTTCCTCTCAGACCTAGAGAGCACTGGTGGAGATGTGCAAGTGCTTTCAACTCCAGATGCCATATTAAATATAGAGCAGAATGTATCTACCCAGAGCTGATGATAYATTTTATGGATGTGAAATTCAGTAAAGAGGCAAAATTAGTTTATAGTYTCTCATAATTTAACAGAAACAACTTTTCATCGTGAAAAGTGTGTTTGAAATTACACCAAGCAGATTGTCTTGCTTTTTTGAATTCAAAGAATCTTGCCTTTTGAATTCAAAGAATTTGTTCCACTCAGTATTAGGAAAGATTTTTCATCTTGATTTAGTGGAGGACAAGCCTGAATTCTTGGAAGATTTGTCATCAACCAGTCATATCTGTTTGGGGAGCTATAGGGTATTTTCAAAGCGGCAGCTTGATCCTCTAAATACATGTCCCTGTATTGACTTGGTTGTCCTCATTCGTATTTGCAGATGCATGCTGTTACCCCAGTACATGACCCCAGTACATTATCCCAGTACATTATCCCACTACAGCTCCAGTTCAAGTCCATGTGGGACTGACAGGCTGCCTGGCTGCAGCCCAGCCAGTGTCCAGCTGGGGGCAACAATCTACAAAAGCAGATTGAGAAAGTGCATCCTGAAGGAACTCCCTGCTGGACACGACTCAATCATTGCAGGTTTATGATGTCATGGTCAGAGGTTTTGGATGACTTGAGGATGAGCTATTGCTTGAGGATTACTGGCAAATCAAATCTGAAAATTTAAATTTTTTTTTGGTCTTATTTTTGTCTATGAACAAGAAATGACCTTTCAGATTAAATGAGGAARCTCTTCACATGACAGTTCCTCTTACCCAGCTAGTGGCCACTCTAACCATTTGCCATTAACCAGGATTTTGTCATAATTCCATATTTTAATCCTCCACATGGAATGAAATGTGGTGGTAGGGAAGGATTTCATTGAAACAGGGTAGATGCARTCTCTGCCTTGCTGATATTATGTGATTTTATGTGAAGCATTCAAATGTTAGGTCTTTGGGCAAATACTGCTATTTAATATACAAGCATCAAAAGGAGGATCAAAGGGCAAAATGTTCCACTTTGATAGTCTCTAGCAACATCTATTTAAATATCTCATATTTGCAGTTCACTCTGTTTAACAGCCTTGAGGATTTTGTATGATTATTAGGGATAAGTAGCATTATTTTCCTGCTATACTGTCCTTTTAAATAAAATTGGAGAATGTATGATGCTGTTAATTCCTCTCTCATCCGGATTCCTCTGGGGTTTAGTTATTATCCATAGATGCAAGTTTTTACTGGGAAGTTCTGATGCTCAGATATGAAGTGCACTGATGCATGAAGTAATCTCTCATTTTGTGCAAGTTGATTCACATTTATTAGGATATAATGTTGTTTATTTCCATCTTCACATTCACCTTCAACGCTACTACTGGAGTTGCTTCTAATTTGGGTTTGGTTTGGGGATTGGAGCTTTTTATGATCCTACCTTACATAGWTTCAAAGAGGAATTTATATATCTATGTATTTATATATATTTATATATATATATATATTTATATATATGTGCACACATACATACATATGTATTTTTATATTATGTGGCTTTCTTAGCATGTATTTTTAGTCTTAAGTAAAATGCATTTTCACTCTTTGCGTTAGTCATAGCAGATTCAGAATGTCTGCAATAAACCAGGGTGGCTTTTTGTCCCCTGTTCCGAGTTCRTTTATTGAAGGATTAAATAAATCTGAGTATTTAAATTTCACCAACCTCATTTTGTGAAATGTATAATCAGTTGTAAATGCAAAAAGCATAAATGCTCTTACTTTGAAGCAAAATATTAATTCTCAAACCTTAGTGTCCTGTATTTTAGTTTTGTGGATTTGTTCAGCAAAATTTCTGTCTCTCAAGTAGTTGATTGGACATTCAAGTAAAATGTTGTTTATCTTTGTCAGCTTGGTGTGCTTTCTTCATTTGCTGTCTTTTCTTTGCCACTAATTATCCATCAGYACCCTTGCCTGCAAGCTAATCAACTCATCTTCCTGAGCAAGTCAGATACAGTTATCATCACCTTAAAAATAATTGTCCTTATCCCAACTGCCSCTCCTGTACTGGGTTCAACATACCCAGCTTTGTGATCTTTTATGAGACATGTAATGTCTATTTATCTGTTGTCTGACCTCCAATTATCCCTTGGCTGATTTAARTATGTAATTAGGTTGATTTCCCCATCACTGGGCTGTATATGACTACTACCCTGCATCAACATTTCTTCTCTCTTTATCCTTCCATTATAATTTCTAAGTCTGATAAATATTTAATGAAGCTCATCTCTTTGCAGACTTGAATGYTGTTTTAATACTGCACTGCTGTTCTTGTTTTCTAGTAAGCTTGGCTAGTTGTGTCTCCATGAACAGAGATAAGCAAGAATGTGCCCGAAATCAGCTTTTTTTTGCTTGTGCCAGATTCCTCCTGCCTGTGCTGGCTGTCAGACCTATGGTCAGGGGCTAAAAGTGGATGCTAACTAAAGCTTTCTATTTACTTGGGTTTTTGTCTTTTCAGGTTTCAATTCTAGGCTGCCCTGATCCCAAAGTTCATGAGATTGCATACCAGTATGGAAAAAACGTTGGCATAGCTTTTCAGGTAGCGTTTTTGTTGAACTAAATGGAATCTAAAATCTAAACTTCTCCAAAGTGCCTTAGAAATCAGAGTGGGCTGTCTTAATTCTTCCTACAAATCTTGTCTTTAACAAGGATTATTCTGTATTTAGTTCCAATTTTCAAAAAGAAAGTTTTAAACCATGTATTTATTTTTTCCAGCTAATAGATGATGTGCTGGATTTTACATCATGTGCCAACCGAYTGGGGAAACCAACAGCAGCAGATCTCAAGCTTGGATTAGCCACAGGCCCTGTCTTGTTTGCTTGTAGACAGGTAAGTGAGCAGAAARGGGTTTCCTCAAAATAAAAAAGTGTAAACCATTCCTCACAGAATCAGCTGAAACATCAAATCTCCTGTGTCAGTGATGAGTGTGGCCTCGGCAAATGTGACAAATCAATTTGTTCAAGATCAGATGGATTCTGTGTGCACACTCAAGTTCTGTCAGGCTGAGAAACACCTTCCTGCACAACTCTACTATTAGGCTCTTGTAGATATTCACAGAGTTTTAGCACATTTTCTGTAGGTTATTCTGAAGCAGCTTCTTGCTTGTGTTCTCTCTTGAGACATCTTGTTCTTCCCTGGCTTGACTATGTATGTAGGTTTTTTTTGCCTAGATCTGGGCTTTGTATCCATCCAGACGCCAGGAATTAAAATCCCTGCCTTGCTTCTAGGTGGTTACCTTTATTTATTGGATTTGATTCTCTTCATCTCTTTGTCCTCAAGTATTAGCCAGTTACAAACATGGGTAGCTTTCCTGTCTGAAGGCTGGATAAGAGAAAAAGGAGTGTCATACATAAAACAAGCTCAAAATTGGTCAAGATTTTCAGTGCCTTAAAAATAATTTGGAGGAGCAGAAAAAAAAACAACTGTGAGCAGCACAAAAAGAACATTAAAATTGGTGCTAATCCATAAATGTGTAAAAAACCTGGTTTAATTCCCCTTACTCAAGTGTCTTGTTCACCAGAAGAAAGCAAATTTGGGACTTAAAAAGCAGTCCTTTCTACCCTACCAGGCTTCACAGTGTGATACAAAAACTGGCACAGTTAGTTCCAGCAGAGCTCTCATCTCTGATCTCTCAGTGGAATTGCTTAGAGCTTGACATGGGAAAAGTTTTAAATCATTTAAAAAAAACAACTTTGACATTTACTTCCCTCTCTTAAAGAGCCTGGGGTGGGGGGAGGTGGAGCATTCACATCTGTTTGCTTCTTTATCCTTTGGGCATTTACAAGGATCCAGATCTCAGAAAAGACAGGGAAGCACAAACTATCAGCCAATTGACAAAGCAGATGAATGCATAATGAGAACAACCTTCTCCATGTCCTCAGTGTCACCCCACTTACTCGTCTTCACAAGCATATTCTTGAATCATTATTTCAGAATTGTGCCATCAGCAATTGTAGCCATCRAAAGAACAGTAAGAGTCGGAGATAGAGAGAGAGGATGGAATCATGGAACTGCTTTTGTGTGTGCTAAAGCCACATGTAGAAAGAAACAAAGCATATTGCAARTACTCAGTTTTGGCAGAGAATGGGTGACATTCACTGTCTCGTGGGTGTTGAATATTCCAATTTTTAAATCAAAATTATGCTTTATTAATTTGTTTGGGTTGTCTGTCTGTGACTTTGAACTTTTAATTAGTTTTACAAGATTAATTAGTTCATCATACAGAAATACAAGAAAAGAAAATTTGGCAGTCCTAGTTTAAAATCTTGTTCTTTGTAGGTGACTTCTAAATGCTTTTCCTCACATCTTTGAAGGATGGGAAGTGTTATTTTTGCATTGAAAGATAACTTTACCATCTTATTAAGTTTCTGCATTCATGAAAAGGCTTCTTTGCTCATAATTTCCTGCTGCTTTCAACAAACTGGAAGAACAGCACTACAGACTTAACTGATACATAACCAAAGCACAAGTGCTAAAAAATGTGGAGCTTCAACAGACACTTACATGTSCTGCTACTAAAAGACACTTATATCTGAGAAAAAAAAACTGAGGAGGCAGAACTTCAAGACACTCCAAAATGTATTTATTAATGATAGGCTGTCTTTTCAGATTAGTATTACTGCTGTCCTTTCATGTAGCAGGTACTCGAGTTGGTCTCCCTGACAAACATTGGTTGGTTTTTAATGTGCTCTGCATCTTCAGTGACAGATGTCTTTTCTTCCTGTCCTCTCCCCTCTCTCTGAAATACRTCTTGGTGCATTAGAATATTAAGAAAAAAATGTTTAACTTGATAAGAAACCTATCTGTTCAGTATTTAAAATTTGGTCACTCAGTAGAAAAAAACGCACGCCATTTATTTTTTAAGGAAATACACTAGTATATGCTAATCCTAAAGCTACTCTTAAGTTATAGAATGAGGGTTTATTTTTATTATAAGCATTGCTGTCAAAGGCTGATGTGCTGCCCACTAAATAGGCAGAGTTAATAACAGCTCTGCCTTACAAGTTTGGGGGTTTCCTGTCCTTTAGTGCTTAAATATAAAAAGTGATCCCATATACATCCTATATAATTGTAAATATGAATAATGTGAAAATGGATTGCATGAACACTGCAATTAAATTGTCATTACCTGGGAAGGAAACTAGGATCTAGAAAAATCCATGACTTACTCTTTTAGATAAAATATGAATCAGCACTAACCTGAACGTATCTCCAAGACTATGTATGAGTAATAGGAAAATGCCACAACAGAGGAGTGCTACATATTCATACCTGAACAAGGTTGTAAAGCTGCAGTTTCAGAACCAAAGGTGCGCAAGGAAAGCAGAGCATTGTTTACAAGTGTATGCAATAAAATCATCTTTGTTTGACTCTACTTTCACACAAGATGAACAAGCAGCTCTTTCCTTTAAAAAGAATTCTTCTGTAGAGTAGCTGCCTTGAGTTCAGGCCTTAGTTAAGCACTAGGTTTTTCTGTTTCTAGGCTGTCTGAAGAAAGAGGCTGCATATTCAGATGAGTGATGTGATCTTAATACAACTAATAACTACCTGCTTTAGGGAATTGAGCATGAAGTGCTAACTACAAGTGCCACATGGCTGAAAACAATAGTTGACTTCTTTTCTGTTATTAAAAGAAAATCTGTTGTGAGTTTTCCTCAAACAGAGTTGGTGTATATAAAATACCAGCACAATGGAAAACATAAGTGGATGTAACAGCCAAAGTTACCATGAGTGGCTTTTACAAGTTGAACTGTGCAATGCTGCCACAACAAACATCCTGGGTTCTTTTGTACATGTGGGGAAGAAGTGCWTCTTCTAAGAGTGTCAACACTAACCCTCACTGGTGATAGAAGAATATCTGATGCAGATTATACACCAGGTAGTAGCCACATCAGAAATTACCACACTGTAGCATCTGCTTAATATGATAAAATGGCAGGTGCTGACTTCTACTACCAACTGGCTACAGCCAGCAGAGCCAGACCATTAAAGTTTTAAATGCTTGGGCTCTGCTGTACTGTAGCCCTGTGCAGGCTGCAGGTATGAACCTAAAGCTATACCTGTGATAACATCAATGACAGGGGAAGAGGGCTGTACTTTGGAGTCATACTGATCTTAGCATGGCAGGAAGCTACAAGGAAAACCACTCAAAAGCAAGGAYAAACCTTTCTCCCTTTGTGCTTAGTTTCCAGAAATGAATGCTATGATAATGAGGAGATTCAGTAAGCCAGGAGATGTTGAACGTGCACGGAAATATGTGTTGCAGGTAAGACTGATAAAAAGTATTTCTGCTGTCCCTGCTGCTCAGACAATTCATTGTCTCCAAAGTAAAAAAGCAAGGCTGCCTTGTCAAATGGCTGCTGAGTAGCATGCAATGCACAATGCCAGGTTAGAATACTTCAGCTCTCCTACTGGCACAGTATTCTAGCAGAAATGCTAGGGGCACTGAAGAGCTTATTTTTTTTTCCTCCAATAGCATGAAATCCACATAATAATAAGAAAAAAGCTCACGCGCATGAACTCTGTTCTTTTAGCTGAGCCGTAGCTGTATCCATCGGCTGGTATAAGTGGCTTGTAATTACCAGTCAGTCAGTCAGTGTGCAGTGCACACCCCATACCAGTTTTAATTGACTCTCATCTAAAAAGAGTGAGTAATGGTCTGCAAAATTAATACCTCTTTTTCAGAAGCATGGGTTTTTTTGTACATCTCTATTTAGGGCAGGAGGGGAAAGGTTACACCATTAATTTCTATTATGTTATTAATACCAGTACTGTTTTGTAAGTACACTTACATTTAGCATGGATGAGTTTTACTATTTTGATAGTTTGGGGAAGGTATATGGGATTCCATGATTACAGAATGAATTCTCTTCCTTTCCCCTTCAGAATATAATGTGTTAGGGTATTTACTGACCTTAAAAAATTCACCCTGTAACTGGAAGAGGCAAAAGGCAGGAGGAGGCTGATCAGGTCTCCCATCCCCTTTCTGTGTCTCCTTTCCTCAGAGTGATGGTGTGCAGCAAACGACCTACCTCGCCCAGCGCTACTGCCAYGCCGCCACGCGTGAGATCCGCAAGCTGCGGCCGTCCCCCGAGAGAGAGGCCCTGGTGCACCTGACAGAAATGGTTCTCATGCGAGACAAGTGAGAGAACTCCTTCCACTCATTCTGGCAGCTACTTACCAGACTGTGCCTACATTTATTTCAAAAGTTACTTGCTTCCAACACAAGCTACCAAAAATTATTTTTTTAAAAAAAAACCTTTTTCTTTTTTTTGAAGTTTTCTTTTTTTTAAACAARAGTTTAAAGTGTTTTACTGCAGGAAGCCATGCAATTCAGAGCAAATCAAACTGTGCTGTACAATTGTTTTAGCGGGGGCTATTGATTGTGGGGGATGGGGAAGATGTTTACATGTTGATGCACAAAGGCCACAATGAGAATAAATATAAATCAGTGTATGAAAACGGAAGCTGTTCCAAATTTCACTTGTTTAATAAACAGASCATGCAGGCACAGGAGCTGGTAAGCTCTGGTGAAGAGAGATGGTTTGAATGCTTCCCTGGCCCTTTAACAACAGAAGCACCTGGAATTGTATATAGAGATACTGGTTTACTGTAAAAGACTACATCTAGATTTTAATTGGTTATATACATCAATGAACTCCAATTCATGCTAGTGGCAGCACGTGCTAGCAGTTAACATGATGCAGAATTTGAGATTGCTACCAAAATGAATGTTTCCATTCAGGAAACCAAAGCCTCAGTATTTCTATCTCATACTAAAAATGAATGATTCACCAGGTAGTCAAACCTGCAACTCCATCACTCATTTATAGAATATATTCAGTACCCTCCTAGGACCCTGCTTTGAAGTTCCAGACATTCCTCTCACAGTAATTACCCAGCACTACCACATTCCTTTTCAGATTATTTCAGCCACAGAATCTGTAGAACAGGGAAGCACACCCTCTCTGGCTATTTCTGCCTGTGATCCCTTAACACAATGGCCAGGTTCCTGTCACGTGTGTTCCCCCGGGTGCTATCTGGAGGACAGCCTGCTCCCTCTGCTTGGTGGGGCACGTTACAGAGCCACACAGAGAGAGCTCCCACAGAGAGCTGTCAGATACAGATGATGTCCAACTTACTGCATCCCSGTAACGAGATTAAATCAAAAACCCTCGCTAAAATTAAASKTKGSMRRAAARRAMYTTTWARRWGTATGTATAAGTGTGTAATTCAGGTTTCAGATCTAATTTATTTGCCCTCTGTTGGTGATAAAGTCATGTTACAAACATTTGCTTTTTAGTACATTGCCTGGGGTAACACAGCCGTGATTTTGCTACGTTAGCATTCCAAACTTCTTTGCCAAGCCAACCAACAAAGTAATGGACAAGACCTTTGGTTCACTTATATATTTATGAATGGAAAAAGTCATAATGTAAATTTACTCATTAAAAAAACTTGGGTACAAATTACACATACATAAAGACCACCCATTTTTTGAATCACATGGACACCTTAGACCCAAACAACTCATTGTAATAGACTTTAGTGAGAATACTCAAAGATTACAACAATTGGAAGCATCTTGGATTTTTAAAAAAGTATATTTCAATACATAAGTTTGTATGCATGCTTTAAACAAATATAGTTCAAGAATGAGCAAAGAGTCTAAACAAAAAGTAATATGACCAGCACTAACATTAAACTTCTCATCCAGGTTTTAATATGTTAGTCTAACGTAGTGTTAGTTACCATGCTGTACTGAAAAATGTAATGGCACAATCTGATCATGGTTCATTAAATATTATACCCTACTTCCCCATTATATTTAGGCTGGTCATAAAATTAACAATGCATAAGTAAATAAGTATAACCAGTTATAGACAGTTGCTTGTTTTACAAATTGCCATCAGGTAAGACATACTGCCCCCAGAGACTYAGAGATGGACATTCAATCATACCATTAAAACAGTATGGCCTGAAGAAATGGGCACAATTTTTTGAAAGTATATTAAGACAATTCTGTTAGCTTTTAGTTACCCCTTGTAAATAATCATGGTATGACTTGAATACAAGACCAAACTTTGAAAAGCAAAGGATTTTAATCGGCATAGTGCATGATTGATTCAACATAATTCCCAGGAAACAAGCCAGTTACTCGATTGCAAACTCCTTCATACCAGCCATCATCGTTCTTCTTTATCACATAAATGATTGCACCCTCCATAAACGACAGCTCATCGTCTTTGTCCTTTGTATAGTCATATATAGCAACAACTGTGGAATAAACAGGAACACATTTASCATTTTATTAATAGCAACTGTATTAAAAACCAATTGTACTTCAGAAAATGTTGAAAGGTTAGCTTGCTATCCTGGGATTTTAAACAATTAATTCACATGCTTTTCCTGTTGAACATGAAGCCCAGAAAATGAAATTTCACTTTCCTTGCAACATTAGCTACCAGTAAGAAGTGGGTGGTGACTACACTGAACGCTCAGTTAAGCTGCTGACAGAGAAGTACGGCTGATTGTGACACAGTGAAGTGGAACTTATAGACACTTAAAAGCCAATCTAGGAAATAACTAACTCGTGTGGCACCTATTTCTGATCAGGTTATCTCAAAAGCATATGGGTCCCTGTATATGAATCTCTTTATTAGAACATGCCTAAAAAATTACAAATATCGTTCCACTAAGGCCCCTGCTTGCACTTCAGTGTGGCCTTGCACACATCACAGCTAAAGCCWCTGCACACAAATGAATGGTCTTTCCTACAGAGCTCTTATGTCATAAGGAGTTCTGGCATTACTTTTTAAGGAGCTGCAATGAGTGCAAATAGAAGTTACTGAAGGAGAAAGTAGAAGTGACATGTGCTATTTTTCAGTACCTGCTTGGTGAATATTTCACTCTTACCAGCCTCCAACTTGCTGTGTGCCATTAGCAAAGCAAAAGATTTCCCCAAAGAAAGAATGTCACCACTAATACTGGAGTAAAAAACTAGCACTGTGAATATACAGACTTCAGACATCACAGCCTTACCCTTCAAAAGTTAATACGGATTAATGCAATTGATCAGCTTTATGAATTCCAAGAATCCACTATTTTACAACTACATACATTCTTAGATATCTTGATGCCTAACAATTATGTGCTGCCTCAGTTATTTTCATCCCACGGTTATGTCCTGCACAYAGTCCAGCTCTGAGTGAAGATGGAACACAGGAGCTCTGCCACTAATACCACCGGTACCCAGCCCCATTTTGTACTCRCTACAGCACCAGCCAGCTCATGAGAAAACTGGCAGCACTGCTGCTGACAAAATGGTCAGTGCCACAACACAGACAACTCCACAGGCAGGARATGTGCTTCTCCATTATTCATGGGAAGAGACGTTACTACGTGAGTTCATACCTAAGCCCAGTTGAGAGTCTGCTGATGTGGAGTCACTGATAAATCTGCAAGGAAGCCTCAACACATTTGACAGTTCAAAGTCTAATAATCCACTCTAGTCATCTAGCTAGATGGGATAAATACAGCTTGGAATTTCTGTCAGTTCTGCAGCAGTTTGTAGATGATTGCCCAGCAATACTGAGGTAGGTACAGACAGTCCAGCTCATCAAAGATGAAAGCCATCCAATTTATATCTGCTTCTTGTAAAGAAGCTTTCTTTTTCATCCATTCTAAAATGCTTGAAAGTATTTTATGATTTGTCCAAAGAAGGATTATGTCTTACCACAGTAGGTGTAGCCAAACTAAGGGAAGCACGATTTGAGGTCTGACTTAGGAGGGACAATGACTGCTTTCATCAAACATATGCTAAGTCCTTTATTACCTTCACATACCATTAATCCTCTGATACGGCACTAATATAGCTGCAATGCTTCTCTTACCTTTCTCTATATAGTTTTTAGGTGCCCAAGCAGGATCTCCATCTGCATAGGGATCGTTGTACTGCACCACAGCAGCCTCCTCATCCTCATAATCCACGGGCGGTGGGGGTGGAGGAGGAGGAGAGTCATCAAACATCGGCATCTCATCAGGAGGTGGAGGCGGGGGAGGAGTCGGGCTATCAGCAACTAGAAACATTTGGAGATTATTGTTTTTTCTTAAGATAGTGTGGAGATGCAAACAAACCTGAGGCTGTACACTGAAATAAAAGGGCTGGGGGGACAACACACATAGCATGCACTATAATACCATGCACTGATTAGAAACAGAGGTTTTGTATTAACAACTACAACACACAACTATATTTGTTATTAGTGGTCAAATCTACATATAAATGCTACTAGAGTCAAAGCACATGCTGCGGGGCATAAGCTGAACATCAGCAGAGAGGAAAGCTTCCTGCTCCAATGTCCATGCGCTGCAGCGTTAGCTATGGAGGACTCCGAGTGGCACCCTCTGAGCCAGGCAGCAACAGGCCTCTGACTGGGCCAGCAGCTTGRCTGGTTTTTAAGAAATCCTTTGTCTATACAGTCACTTTAATTTACATGTCAACACTGCTTCCTTGGATTCCTTCTCTCTCAGTGCTAGCTTTAAGAGGACAAAAAGATCTGGTGTGGATCATAAATATCTCTACCCTTTTTTAAGATTTAACCAGGTAAGAGGAAGCCAAGTAATCCTGCAGAAGAAAAGCTTTGTACAGATCCTTATCTTGCACACTAGCTTGTGTGTATGTGCACACATTCAGGATTCAATTAATAAATAGAAAACTACACAGGCAGCTGCTGCTCTTAGGGAGGAAGTGCTCAAGGAATTAAATGTACAATCCAAAATGTCAATTCCCTGCCCTGAGATTCTCCAATCAGCACAATTACAAGTTGCTTTGGGAAAGGGAAAAAGAGAAAGGCATTATGATACAAATCACTTTTAAAATCAGTTCATTAAATTAGTTTCCATAATGTTCACAGCAGCTGGCAGCGAAGCAGAGAGATGGCAACTCAGATGCAAGGCATCAAGTCACTTTATCCTATGTCTTGGGAGATGTGGTTCACTACACACAGACCTAGGTGTGCGAAGCACCGCGAAGCCAGAAGTTATCAAAAGGAAGCTACTGTTACTAACATCAACTTTGTTGCAAAGCAATACCGATTCATTTTCAAAAAATGGTGGTATTCTGCATACTGAAAACACGCTGAAAACCACTGCCCTAGGCAGGGTTTGATGGAACGAGGCATCAGGCCCCAGAATATGCAGCTCCAGCACATAAATTCTGAGAAGCCAAGCTATAGAGAAAGAACAACACTGCACTGAGTGAAGCTTTAACTACTGATGGTTACAATGGYACTGGAGATTAGAAATAGGGTGTTTGCTTGAACACCTTTTATTTTCAGCTGGTCACTACTCCAATGGTAACAACCTTTGCTCTTCAGCCCYATGCCCCTGACAAGGGCCTTGGGCTCAGTTCCCATGTCTTGTTCTGGGTCAGACTGTCTGTGCTGGACAGGAGAAGCCACACATGCCCAAGGGCAGAAGGGAGCAGGAGCTGCTGGGGCAGGGGCTGCCTSRGCCTGGGCATCCAGCCTGCTCCCTTCCCTTGAAGAGCCAATTCTTCACCTGCAAGCCCAGCTCCTCTCCAGCTTGACCAGCTGAGCTGAACACCCCACAGCTCTCTCCATCARTAAGACTGGCTGCCACTGTTTTAGTGATTCCTCTCCCACACAGAAGCCCATTAATGTCACTTGGAGACAGACTAACAAAGTCTTTGGCAGAGAGAATGCTACGTCCTGCCCGTTACTGAATAGCACTCACAGACAGGCTTCATTAATCCACCAGACACATGACAACAACGTTTATGAATGGATTGGTTCTGTGCTGCAGTTTCAGCACATCTTCCACAAAACTTATTTCTCCCCTTAATTTCTGTCTGCAGCCAGGAAAAAAAAAACAGTGTTGAAATAAAAATAATTTGAGATCTTGAGAAATCCTTACCGTAGGAAATGAAAAAAAAACTTTCAAATGCAAAAAAAAAAAGTTTTATTTATTCAACAATGAAGCTGCATATTTGAAAAGAAAGAGAGCAAGAAATGCAAGTGTGAAAGCACCAACACATACTCTAACTGAGATGCAGTACAGGAACTGCAAGCTTTATGGGAAACATTTAAAACAATTCAACTTCACATTTAAACAAGGGGAGAGAAGAGAACAGAAAATTAGACAAGTGCCACTCCATTGAAATATCCCCTCGCCTCTTGGACTTTAACCTAGACTTTTCCTGGTTCTAAACTTAGCCAGACTTGAAGACAGCATCACTTCTCCTAGGGGAGGGGAAAAAAATCATACAAAAAGCCACACTAAATGAGAAAGGGTAGAAGGATGRGTATTTATACAGCTCCAAAATGAGATCTTCTCTTATATATATTCCCATCCCTGTTCTTTAAATCAGCAGACTCCTTTTGAAAGGACTGGGTGTAGGAGTACAGCAACTTGCATGAAATCAGCTGTCCCTAAGCATCACACTGGAAAACCTCTCTGAAAGAGATGCCCATGGTTTGGGTGCAGGGAAAAAAGAAAAAGCACTGCACAATTTCTAAGCCCTTTGTCCTTGTCTTCTGAAAAAAGTCCACAAGCAGAAAATGCTGCTTTCCAAATCCACAGATCTCTATAAGGAAAAAACAAGTCTACCCACATATCCCTAACACGAGAGACTTCTTGCAGAAAACAAGGCAGATGAAAGTCTAGCACACAATGCCAAAACTCAACAACAGCCTCTCCAGCCAGTTTTGCTGAGAGGCACAGCCTGCCACACGTACCCTTCCCTCCAGAACGAGGCAGCAGCAGCTCCAAGGCACACTTGTTATGTAACTTTCTAACTCAAGGGACTATTAAAGAAAGAAAATAAAGAACAATTCCTATGACCAGATTTCAAGCTTCAGCTATTTTGCTGCAATCTCATTCACAAGTCAGCTTGCATTTTGCTGTTGCACRCACAAGTAAGTCTGTCCCTTTCACCTCTGCTCTCCCAAGGGCTGTGGTCTCTCCAGGAGGAYAATACTTGAAACAATTCAGGATCAGGTATCAATTTTCTCAAGTTTATCTGCCACGTGGAGACATTGTGTAACCTTCAACTTCAGCAGCTTTACCTCTACACTTTGAATGTTGGAAAGGTTTGTCAACACCATTTTGTGGCACACTATTCTACATCACCATGATTCTAACTGTTTACCTAGCACAGCACCAAAACACCTTCTTTTCAAATGAGAACCAGAGAGATGCCTCCGATCTCATGGGGAATGCCTACAACACGACCACTGAAAAGCGCWAATAGGAAGCAGAACAGCAGCACTACTCGACCTGAGGTCTGTAAATGGATGCTGCAGCTATATACCTAACTGTGTAGGAGTAGCCCCTGAGATCCTTGCAAACCTCAAATTGGTTCCCAAACACTTTAAAAACATTTTTTATTTACTTCATGCCCTATCTACAATGCATTTAGTCTGCTGTTTACCGAAGTGCAACAAACTCCTACAGAAAAGATATTCTCAGATCAGGAATATGACTTTACACCTTCACTAGCACTTGAGACAGTAACACTCACCTGAAAGGAATCAAGCAGTAATGGTAAAAGCAGAGTTACCAGTGTAAACACCTTGCAGCAGAGGTCACAGCTAGGGAGCATCTCACAAACCTAACAAGCAGAGCTATGCTGCAAGAAGCTCAGCAGGGAAATAGGGCTAGAGAACACAAAGAAATGGAGAATGAAAGACTGCCAAGAGGAGAGATGCCTTACAGCTCCTTTGTAATGCATTAGATCTTAAGACTGCACGTTTTCAATTGACTGTAGAGCTTCCTGGAAAATGCTACACTATTGGAATCAATGGTTACACATTACATGTTCTGACAGTCTACATAAGCCTTTCTAATAAAAACCAATTAATTATCCCTAGTGAAAAGGCAGGGTGATTCAACATTAAAATAGTATTTTCAATTAAAATACAATTTTATATTCACACCAAACATATGCACATTTCACACTGTACTTCTGTAATAAATTTGTGGTTCAGAACTTAAATGTGTCAGTAATAATCATGCACGTGTTATAAAATATTGAAGAGTGTGCCCTTCAGCTCCAATAGCATATTGACACTAGAATGCAAGATGGTATTAGCTTCTGGAAAAGGAAACAAAATAGAGTCTGACTTGCCAGCCATGCATGCTAGAAGAGAGTAGGCTCTACCCTTTAACAGCTCAGCTTGTCCAAACTTACTGTTTTCCTGCACCCTGGCCACGAAGCCTGTGAGAGGTATCTGTGGAGTCAACTGAGGCATAGGGGGAGGGGGTGGAGCAATAGAAACTGGTAGCAACACACACACCATATCGGGAAAGTCAAATGGACAAAGGAAAAAAAAAGGGGAACAAACAAAAGCAGCCGTCAGTAACGAGGACCACAAAAACAAAGTATGTAAAGAACAACAAGAACACACACACACAAGAACCTTCTTCAAGCTTGTGTTTCCAACAAGGCTGAATTCGTGGTTAGCCAATGGAGGATCAAAAGCAAAGCATGCCCGTGTTCAGCCAGGTAACAGCCGAGTGCAGGCTGCGTGTCTGGAAGCTCACAGGGTGCGTGTGAAGGTTCTTGCTCTCTCACACATTTTGTGTGCTTCACCTGGGGAGCACATAAAACTGGGCTTTTGTCTTGCTCCTAAATAAGGATGACTCAAATTTAGTAGTTATCTTTTCAAAGCAGGCTACTGGAAGTAGAGGTGATGTTTTGCCCGATTCTAGACTCCTTCCCTAAACTGGAAGTGGCGTGCTGCATCAAGTGAAGCAAAGCAGCACTGACACAGAGAAAAGACAACACTTTGGCAAGGGGCAAAATCTTCCAGTATCAATACTTCACATTCACACACAGAGCACCTTCCATCACTGTGCTCTGGGACAGGGTCAGTGGGTTAGCTTACTATGTTTTTTTCTCAGAAAAAGGGGCACTGTTATTTGCTGGTAGAAAAAAACAGATGGGTCTAGAGCACAGTGGAACTTTACTAAGTCTTCCATGGTGAGAGGGCATCCAGCAACCTAAAGTGCTGGCAAAGGCTTCAACAGCTCCAAGTGGCTACATGAGTGTGCAGAGCTCCTCAGGAGGCACTTGCAAACTCATTTTCTCTGAAGTATGTGCCTATCTGGTGAGTAATGAGAATGTGAGAACACCAGCGCTCAGAGATACCGGGCTGACAGCCCAGATGTTCAACTCTTCCCTGTGCAGGTAGGGAACAGGAATGGGAGCAGTAGGGCAAGCCATTCAAACTATCAGCTCTGGCAAGACATCTCCTCATGAATTGAAGGGAATGAAAAACATACAACAAAACCCCACCCAGAAACTCAACAAACCATCAACTCATTTGTTTATAATGCATCCTTTCTCAGTGGAATTTCTCTTGCTCTGGAGCAGAGAAATTCCTGTGAAGGTGGGAATTCAGCAGGGTAATCCAGTTGGAACCAAATTTGAAAGAGGTTCTGTACTTCCAAGTAAGCAACAGTTTTAAATAAAGCTGTAACTAAGATTAATGTTTGATGAATTAAAATGAAGCATTTAGTTCATTACAAAACCAATAATCAAATRAACTGTATGGGATAAATGACAAATAAAAGCAGCAGAACAAACAATGTCTCACAAAATTGAAGTRAACATCTAAGAAAAACCAGAGTACTTGTTAGCATGAAAAGTAAAACTTTAAGGAAACACAGGACCTGAATTTAATGTCAAGACAGTAGCTAAAAAAATAATCACCAGTTACAGAAACAGAGGAAAACAGTTTCAAGTAGCAAAACACACCCATCAAAATACTGTTTAAAAAATGTTGACCATCAGTATTTTGAAAACACCAGAAAGGCTAGATTAAGAATCAGCACCTGCATTTGAGCAAAAAATTGCTTTGGACAAATGTAAATGTTCAGAAACAGTGGTGTGCATAGCATTTAAGACAACTAAACTATTCCCAGAAGTAAAATCCTGTTTATTCAATGGAATGCAACTGTTTGAGCAGAAGGGAGTTTCTGTTGTTCTGGTCAATTAATTTGGAGGAATAAGAGTGTAGAGAAAAAGGAAGCTCTAGTATGGGAGAGCAAGAGTAGAAGGAAAATCAGGTTTGGGAAAAAGAAAAGATAGATAGTGTGTCTGCATATAAAAATGCCTTCTGACAAATGTAATGCTTTTAAACTACTCAGAAAACTCTTCAGTTTCTCAAATATTTTCAAAGCATTCTTTGCTTACGAGTAAGYGCACAGACACTGGTCCAAAGAAATCTTGAACCCAAACATCAACATTTGTTTTCTAAACAAAAATTCCTCTGAAGTTAAAGAGTTGGCATTCTGAACAGTACCAAGAAAAACCATTATAGAACTACCAGTCCTCTGTGTGTATTTCATCAAAATTTATGGAAACAGCAAGGGAGAAGTTTCCTGGTAGAGTTTTCTACCAGCAGCCAAGTAGATCATTATTTTGCAGTCCTTTCTGCAGTGAACCTTGTTTGTCCTCTTGGGTAGGCAGGCAGGAGGCTGCTGACTAAAACCTGYTCTTTTGCCCATGGCATCCATCCCTCCCCTCATTCATCTCCTATACTCCTACTAGTGTGAAAGCACAGAGGAGTTGCCTGCTAAAAGAGAGACTGCACTCTCTAACAGTTGAGTGTAAAACTAAGAACAAAGGAGAAACTTGGAATCAGGAGGTAAGAAAGAGACAGACAGGGAGGAAYTGTGTGACAGCAACATGAGCATTGTGCTCAGACAGTATTCTCTCACCACTATCCAAATAGTGGGGAGTTGTACTACAATCACATTAGGTCTCCTGCAAAAAAACCCTGGGTTTAGTTTATGTTTTCCAAGCACACCTGAAATGCCAAGTATAATGTGCCTATAATTAGACAGGCAATCCTAATATTTTTTGTCATGAGTAATAGCAAACAAGTCAGAGGGGAAAACAGTACAATTGCATACAGTGCAATCACTGCACAATTTCAATATGTTTTTTCTTGTTTTTCCTTCTATTTCAGGGAAGAAAGCAGTAATCTCATTGATGCTTTTCATAAATRAATTAAAATGCCATGCATGCTTTTACAATCATTTTGCTCAAAACAGTTTGTGATTTCAGAGCTCAGCAGCTTACTTGAATTTTGAGAATAAAGAGGCCCGCCATTAACATGAGGTTGAGCAGAAAATGGGGCAGTCACAGAAGGATTCCGTCTGTATCCACCAGAAGATGCTGAAGAAGTGGTAGAGTTGTGTCGCGAGATTTGCCTGGTCATTGTGCCATACTGGGAACCAGGAGCTGAACCAGGAGCAGCTGAAAAGTATTAGCCAGAGGAACCAAGGAAAAGACTTAAGCAGAGCATTACTTGGGACAGAATGCAGAAAATAGAAAAAGTCCAGAACATGGGAAATACTTGATTACAGTTCTCCAATAATTTAAGGTCAGTAACAGGCAATTAACAGAAAAACAAATATCCCCATTACAATCAATAATGAGAAAAAACACACAGGACATAAACCAACACTCATACCAAGGGCATTGAGAAATGCTGAGAGCTACTTTGAGAGACTGGACTGGAAAACTGAATCCACTTCCAACTCTTAAATGTATCTTAATTATACTACTACTACTACCACAATCTTAATAACATCCTTTATTAAAAAACACACAGAAAAAAAATCCACATTCTGCTCAAAACAAATTATTTCCATTGCAAACCCAAACTTGTCTCCAATATAATATGCAACACTCAACAAAACAGTGAAACAAATGTCATGAGTGTCAGATACTTGGCACATTTATCAATCATATTTGCTGGTTGTGCTTTTTAATTGATGGAATTTGCACTAACAAATCAGAATCACCAATGCCAGCTGACAAAGAGATGTCATTCATTCTTCATGATAAACACCCATATTTACCTTCCACATAATTAATTGGTGCACAAACTTCAAGGTTAACAAAACAGTTTCAGTTTTCTTATAGATTAACCTCTGACAGACAGAAGAATCATACCTTGCAAACTAATGAATCTCACATGYTGTGGTCACATGAATCAACACGATTCTTAAATGCAGAAACTGGTTTGCAAGAAAATATTTTGTGCATTTATATACATATATCATAAAATTATGTAAGACACAAAGTGAGCAGTCAGAAGTTTGCAGTCCTGTAAAGTATCTGAAGTCACTTTCACTTAATATTTCAGTAAGGGAAAGTGCAAAGGGTTATGTGGGTCAAAGCCTCCAAAGCTAGTTTTATAACTCAATCCATTTTGTCATCAGCCTGTGATAGGAAAGGGTGGGGTATTTTTTCCTGTCTATTTTGAAAAGTACTACTTTTAGATCCCACCCTAGTTGTTGTACGTAATGCCTGAAGCGATTTCTCAAGAACTGTTAGTTCATATCCTCAAGTCTTGCAGCTCGACACCTGCCTGCAGCATTATGGAATCACAGCCAAGCCACTGTGACAGACACTTGTGCTTTCCAGCCACCTAATGCCCACAGAGTAAACACACACGTCACCCTACACACAGGCTACCATTTCTAAGCCAGAGTGCAACTGCAGTGACTGAGTTTCTGCTGCAGCAGTTACACAGCCTAATACCAACAGTCAAGCTGATTCAGAGATTTTATAGATAAGATTAATTGGRTCTTAGCTTTATTGGGAGCAGAATTCAAGCCATTAGCAGCCTTTTTCCCATACCTAGTGCATTTAGCTTCAGAGGCTTTAACCACAGGAAATTAGTGGAGATTAGATTTGTTGAGAAACAAAACCCAATAAAATCACAGAACTGATTTTATATTAAAATCACATAAGTCCCACTACAGAAGAAAAAAACATCCTCACTAAGTTCATTAGGAAGAGATGATTATTGATTATGCAGCATGACTGCAATCACTTCAGCATTGACAAGTCTCACCTATCAGACTGCCCATCGGGAGAGGTGGAGGCAGTGGTGGTGCTGGCGGGGCTCCAGGAGGAACAGAAATGTGTGCTAATAAAATAGTTTATATTCCCAATTAGGCCGTATTATTAAATTTTTTTTAAAAGTACAGGCGCTTGATAGGCTTCCCAAACAAATATGAAAATACAAACTCAGMCCCTGATCCTACCCAGGGTTCTGTAACTGCCAATCTTTATTCCCATTGACTTCTACGGGATGCCAGATGACAGTAAGATTCCATGCCTATTTGTACCAYTGCAGGACCAGAAACACCTGGGAAAGGAAAGCCTGCATGTGTATAAAGAAGTGAAGACTTGTCATCCAARCAACAGAGAAATCTCTGCAAGAGCAAAATTACATTACACCAAACCTCCACTATTTCCTTATGCCTTATGGGCTTGCAAAACAGTAAACAAGTGACTGGGCTGGTTTATTACTAAAGTAATAATCCTGCCAGTTCATAATAAAGAAGGACCCTTCTCATTCTCACCATTCTTCATTCTTAAACACAAGAGAGTGTTTAAGCCTCCAACGCTGAGAGATCCTGTGCGGTTCTTGCACTACAGATGGCAAAGTTAGAGGGGTATTTCAGAAGACAGTGCTTCCCATTAAACATGTACATCGYTGCTGCTGCTCTCAGGGCATCCAGAAATGCCAAATTGTAGAGAAGCATTTAAAATTACAGTAARCTTTTAAAGGATATATTTGTCTTTTACTGCCCCTGTACGCCCTTGGTTGTCTTGTAAAAATATGGACTAGCAAAGGTGTTTCAACTGTCCACWATTCTGTAACTGACTGACCTGTAACTACTCTCGGTAAAAAATTGACACTTCAGACATCTCTCAGCACTCRTAAGTAATTTCCCGAGCTTCCAAACAGTTTCTACCCCATTTTTAGTCCAAGTCCCTCGGCAAATGCACAGAAGTAATGAGCAGTCTTAAGTTAGCATGGGAAGAGCCCCACATACCTGGCCCGATGGTTGGCGGTGAAGGGGTAGGCACRGCAATGGGAATGCCAATACTGCTGCTTCCACTGTTCTCTCGACTGCCACTTCCTCCACTACTGCCACTACASAAGAAAAACACCAGGATTAGCACAGAATCTCCTACAAAAGCTTATCAGCAATCACACTTCCTGTGTTAGCTCTGCTAGCCTAATTCAATTACAGATTGTTGAAAAATTCCCTATTAAATGCCTCTGTCTTTACCTACAATTGCATACAGATAATCAAGTCTGGATGCATTACAGTCCTAATAAATGGAATTAGCTACGATGATAAACATCACTATGAATAAAATGTGCAATTAAATGCTTCAAAAAATAAAAAGGTAACCAACCATGCAAGTTCTAGGCAATGGAGTAACAACTGCAGTAGTTCAGAGGCCTTGTAATAACTGAAAGTAGTATGCTAGGACTTAATGTAGGACTTAATGGCTAAACTCTAAATAATTATTTAAGATTATTTATGCTACCAGCTGAAGAAACATTTCCTCTACTCAGAMCAAAAGTTTAGATTGCTATGTTTTTAACTGAGAATGGACATGATAACCCAGCTAGGGTGGGTGTGGGGTATGGTGTGCTTAATYTTCTGTCTATCTAACATTCCCCACTACCCATGCATACCCTTTTGTGTATCAAAAGTTTCTTTCTAAGATGGTCTGAAAGGTAACAGTACAGCCAGCTCACAGTTTGTCTAAATAATGTTATATAATACACAAATCAGAGCCAGCTATGCAAAAYATAGAGAGCTACTGGATAACATTTCTACACATGCCTTTGGAGACTGTAACATTTATTTTCTTTGAAGGAGCTGAAAATGAATCAAAATACAGGTAGAATCTGTCCTTATTCTTATCTTAGAGTACTCCTTAGTTCAGGTCTTGAATTTATACGCATTAAATGAATAATGTAAAGGAAACGAAGTAGACAAGATGTTTTGAAGCCAAAACTTCACTTTAATTAATCCATGTAATTAAARATACTCAGTGAAGTTCTAGTTTATTTACCATTCCTGGACAGCTATAAAACAGTCAAGAGTCAAGTGCAAATCATTCAAATACGTTTCTTTAGAAAATAATGTTACAGAAAARAAAATTGGTGATCTGAAATGGAAGCCAAGATAATTCCTTCAAAATTAGTGCTCTGTCTGCTGAAGACCTTGATCCTGTCACCATGGTTGCAGCTGAATTTCTAACTGCAGCCTACATAAAAGATCTTGTGAGACAAGAGTAAGGAGCATTCACAGTAGCCAGCAAAACAGACTAACAAGATCCTCAATGCAGCGACATTTAGAAGTTATTTAATCCTGACTGTATTTCATCACCCTGTCTAAAATATTCTCTCAGTCCTGTTAGTGACCTACCATGTTTAACTGCCTACTGAGAGTTTTTTATAAAAGAAAAATATTAAGAAAAAAGCACTCTAAAAAACAAGCTAACCTTTCACTTCTAACTATATTGAATTCTTTCATCTGTTTTTTCCCTGCAGTTTGAAGCCTGTGATAAAAATCAAATTGAAAAAAGATAAACTCACTCAAGAGACTCAGAGAAACACTCAGCTTCGCAATTCAAGAATTATTTTTTTTAAAAGCTACACTCAGAACATTGAATATGAAGGTACCTCTTTGCATTAGGGAAGTCAACAATGCAGTGAAGTTCTGTTGATGCAGTGGTAGAATAACTYACCTTTTTGCCTTTCAACAAAAAGCCAAAAGCTTCAAAGCTTTACTATGACTACAGTAAACATTAGCTTRCCAGGCAGGAAAGGGTTACTGTGGGAAAACACCCTACCTGTGTGTTCGTGGTCTCTGGTTCAAGGAAGCTGTCCTCCCTGGACTGTGCTGACTGCCCAGCCTGGCAGGGCTGGTCATGTAATCATTGGGGACTGTTGGCGGCTTCACTGGCTCCAGGGTTTTGTAAGGAGTATTTCGTCTGCTCAAGGACAAGAGGATTTAAAGATGGAAAAATWAGGAATCAGAAGATTAAAAGGAAAAATAAGTGAAGTTGTAAATCAGTTTGTTTTCTAAATTTTTCATGGAAGATCACTGCAGAGTGACCTACATTGCAGTATATATGTTTAATGTATCATTTTATATATAATTATATTTATATATCATTTATATATAATTATATTTAATATATAATAACATAATATATTGCAGTATATTAAAATTCCAATGGGCACAGCAGACAGCCACAGTCAACAGCCTAAAGGACTCTTATGTAGACAGATCCATACAAGCTGGCCTACAGCRCATAAACTGGTCAAAGTAACCTAAATTAAATTTACCACCCAAAACACATTATTTGAACAATTTAATATCCAATAGCYACATCTGTGTAACATTCTGGGGTTACCTGTCAGCACATGACAAACTTCCRTAGTACCAATTTCCTCATCACCCCCACCCCTTCCCATCAGAACCCTTTCCAAAAGTATTCTTGGCTAAAGGCATTCATCTCATTAAGACATCAGCAAGGCTGAATCAAGATTCACAGAACAAGTGACATTTGCAATCATCAGTGCTTCTTCYAGGAGCACTGCTTCATGCAGTAATCAAGCAATCTCATCTCACATAAGCAGACCTGAAAGTGTTTCACAGATGAGCTTCACTGTCTCCATTTTRCAGCCCAAGAAAGCAAAGCCCAAAGAATTCCAACCTAGCAGGCTGCATCAAGTTGGAAATGTAACACGGATCTTTCAAGATCTATTTATCAGACCCATTATTRCTGTAAGAACAGTGAATTTATTGTACTGAATTGCAGAGCTCTTCAGTTCTCTCCAGTAACTGAGAGATCCACTGCAAAACACAGAATTTGGCAATGCACCAGAGCTGAGCAAAACCAAAACCTGGGTTTTTTTCAGTTTCAGCAAAACTGAACTACTGGCATTTAATCATTTGTTCARTTACTGATTATAACTGAGTTGGTAAGTAATACAGTTTCCTGGTATTTTAAGWAACTTTCTACATTATGAAAACCAACAGTACTAAACTTATTCTTCAAGGTTATTTCAGTTGGAAGCACATTAATAGTCTTCCCTGCTCATCATTTTATTTAGTAGTCTTTAGATCGCTATTGCTTACAACTGGAATACAAAATTTCTTTTTTTTCCCCAACTGATCTCTTTTGACAGATCTATAGGTGGTGACACTGTGCATATCAAAATCATCTGGATTTTTTTATATAGACAAACTAATTTACAAACATCACAGTACATGAAAACAATTACAGCATTTCAACTTTCTTGAGAGGTTTTAATAATAAATTGTTACAGATGGAAGACAAAACCATTGTTTCCTGACACTGCTCAGACCTCCCCACCTCACTGTCCCCCAATGTTTCAGTGTGATCCTGGGAACCCTCGCCACCAGGRAGAGGGCCAGGGAGCCCAAGGCCTTGCTCTGCTCCAGGACCCTCAAGGAATTACTTCAACTATTCCTGCCACATCCAGATCCAGCAATTCACTCATTCTTTTGTGATACTTCCAATCTGAGCATCCAATGATTTCCACAATCTCTACCTGGTYCTGTGAAGAGACTCCTGTTTACTTCAGTCCCTTTTGCATTTCACTCTATGTGACTTCCACMCAGGACTATTCCTTTAGATAGTCCTGCCTTGGAGGGACGAGCTGCACCACAGGCAGCACCTACTTAAAGGCSGATATTACACACTAAGCTCATTCTGGTTTTACATACTTATCTCTGCCTTCTGGATCAAAGGGAGAAGAGTAGCATCCTTGCGGTTTCTAGCGATTTTTTTCTGCATAAATTAGGGTAAGTCATGCCTATGATATTTCATGCTTTGGCAGAACACGGCTGCTCAAGACAAGAACTGTTCTTCCTGAACAAGAAGGGCAGATAGAAATCTCTCTTACAAACCCACATTATTCCTCCCCCTCAGCCAACTGCTGCCACTTGTCAAGCTCATCTGGAAATGACATTCAGCTGATTAATCCTTATCAGGCATCAGCTAAGGCAACCAAACAGCTCTGGCTTGTTCAGGGGGGAGCATTAGAGAGAGGCAGCTCACCAGTACATCAATGCTGCTGTTTCACTAGCAAGCATCCAAGAGGACATGAAAGTGCTACCCAGGTTCCCAGGGCTGATAAACAACTCTCTCAGCTGGGATAACAGACACAATTGGAATACTGATTTCATGCCCTTGAGCAATGGGAATTTTCAGAAAACATGCTGAGGAAATCACTAGGTTAATTTCTCTGTAGAATATGCAGCAAACACTAYCACCAAAGCATCAAACGGGGATTTAAAAAATCACTAAGTCTTCAACAAAAGGAGTTGCTGCTTCTAATCTTCATTGACCATTGCTCCTGATCTCCAYCCTGCTCTGTCTCATTATTCCTCATTTTTCCAGCTTCCTGCCTGAGACAATATACCTGAAGCTAACGCAACCCTGCCAGCCAGCTTTACAGTGCCTCAGTCCCCCAAAGTATAAAGGAAAGGCTGCGAGTGACAAACAAGTAGAAGGTCATTTAGAATGCTTTTTGGAAGATGTTGCACAGTTGGACAGACAAAACCATATGGCACRTGCACTGAGCTTCTTAAGTATTAATGTTTTGGTCTCTAGCAACAACTACTTGCTGGCACACCAAGATAAGCAGATTTCACTCCCCACAGGTCCACAGCAGCAAAATAGACGCAGGGAATTCTGTTCACAGTGGGACTGTGTAATAGCAAAATCCTTCTTCATTTAAGTATAAAAATAAAAATGCACAAGCCAACAAGAATCAATGTTGCCACTGTGTTCACAATGCCACGAATTTTCCTTAGATAATGCAACAAAATACAGCACAGCCATTTCAYAGCTCTTCTAATATTAAGAAAGGACTAAACAAGAATTTACCAGTGAATTCATTCCCCCACTGAGGTTAAAACCTCAAGATTCTCTTCTGTCATTAAGGATTTCTCCCCAAAGTCACGAATAAACAACAGCCTCCTCATTTACCTATATCCATATAAAATCCTTGCCCATGAAAAGAAGTTGTTTTAAAAAATCATCATGAAAACTAGAGTCAATGAAGCTGAAAGGGTTTATGCAGAAAAGGTACTTGTGGGTTTCTTTCCTAAAAGCCATCAGAATTCCCATCTATCCATGAATTTAAGAAACACTACCACTGGCACAATTAAAAATTTCTATCACACAGGAGGGACCAAGCAGTCCATTCTTACCCCAGAGTTCCTCGGCCTGACATGGGAGGACTTGGTGGTTTTTGTGTAGGCGGATTTGTTCTTGACAACGTGCCAGTTCTTGCAGGCTGGTTATTTCCATGCTGAAATAAGGGAAAACATGATTTTATTTTTATAACAGAGCAACTCTATTACTGACAGCTTTTTTTTTTTTTTAAAGTGTAAGAATATGAAGCGAGAATTCCCAGACAGCTGTCAAACAGCAAGTTTTCAGCTACACACGAGACAGACACCAGTAAATACAAAGAGTCTAAATACAAGCTTAATGTTATTTTCACTATTAATTTACAACAGACATCAGAAAGGTAAGTAACTGACTTGTTCATGCACAAATCTCTTCTATTGTTTTTTTCCTTAAAGTGAAGCCACATTGTATTCATTGCCATTCGGGTGTTAATAATTTAAATCAAAGTTTAACACTGACAGTACAATACAGCCAGCATGGCCCAGAATTTCTCAATTTGCCCCTGCTATTTGACTAGCAGAGTCATTCGGGTTGTCTGGGAAGTCTCCTGCAAAAAATGTAAGTGAAGGGAATCAAGGCATCTACTGAATTCATAGCAAAGCACTATATGGGTTAGAGAAATTAATGTATCTATGTATAAATGCAGATGTCAATGTATCACAGATATATTGACACACTAAATGCTGTAAATGAAAAAAAAAGTATAGCATGTTTAATCTAAATATCCTATGGAAAGCAGAAGAGAGTGTAAGAGAGCGCTAGTTTTCAGTTTTAATGGCTCTGCAGCCTCTACTATCAGTCACATGAGGCACTGTGGGTCAAAGGAGAAATAACACTTCTTACCTTGGCTTTTAGCCACTTAACGTTGGCAAAAGAAGGGGGGAAAAAGGTAGAAATTAATGGCAGATCCATCACAACTGACAGGACAGGTTAAACTACAGATAATCACATTTTAAAGAAATCATTTGTGTCAACTGATACTCAGCTCATCCCTGTACACTAGGAGAGATTTTACTGTGTCAGTTATTGAAAATTCTGTGACTGACAAAAAAGCGACCACAGGAAGAGCACTTGTGTCAAAACTAAGTTTAGCTAAGTTTTGCCAGATATGTCTGCCAGGTTCCTCATGGGCAGTAAAGGGTTGAAAAGCCCTCTGCTGACCATTCAAGTCCAAACCCAAATCAATGCTACTTCAATGGCAATATGCACTTAAGAATTCATTCACAAAACCACAGTTTCAGCAACATGCACAGAATTGACGGGCTTGTTGCTTCGATACTTAACCTTCATATGTTTTCAAGAAATCCTAGCTGTTTCATTGAATGGTAAATAAAGAAAAGGGAATTTTCAAACAGGATGAGCAGCAGTGCCTTTCACCTCGGGTTTATTGATTGAAATCTGACTCAAGCCAGCACAACACTGGCTGCTCAAAACTGTGTTGGCAGGGATACAATGATTGTTATTCTGAAATTTTAGCTCTTAGAATCAAGTCATCATATGACTCCACTGTATCATTTTAACAGCTTTTATGATTGCCGAGGAAAAAAACTATAAAAACTTGGCCTCATGAGGAAAATGTAACATTTTAAATWAACCTCTTTCATTTTTGTGGGGAGCAGGTGGATCATAGGCAAGTGGGACAAGGAGGATAGACACTCATACTTTTGAATGGGTTAGTTTCACCAATTAAAAAATATCCAAAACAAAATAATCCCAATGCTTTTTTTTTGAGGTTGTTTGGCATTAAACTGTTACTTCYAGAACAAGCCTTCTAAGGCAGAGCATTTTCAAACTGTGATTTGCACCTTCTTCCCCCTCTCCAAGAAACACAGACTAGTTTAAAAACATCCACGAACTCAGTAAAAAAAGTCATTAAAACGTGCTATAGCATCTATTTGTGACTTCTAGGGGGGTCTGGAAAACCACTGAAAAACAGCTGGGGTTTAAAAATCAAATGAGGTCGAAAGCCACTGCCCTTAACTTATTCATACTACAAGAACAGAAACATAAATCCTGCTCCAAAATTCAGATGAAAAAGTTTAGCTCTAGTAAGTAAATTTGAAGGTCAACCCATTTACTTCCAGCCTGGGCAGAAGTTCATCAGCAGAGTTCACAGGCATTTAAACCACTTCTGTCCCCACATATTTATTTCATGGATAAACATGCAGGTTCAGTTTCCAGGATGCCAGGGTACTCTCCCAAGTAGTGTATTTTTAAAACAGGCCTCTAGTAATGAAATTTGCCTTCTCTTCCCACAGAGGGATATGACCCTTCCCCTTACTCTACCAGCTGCCAACAGCAATGGCATAATGCAAGGAATTTGTTAAAGGAGACCAAAAAAATGAAACTCTTGGTCCTGTCTTTTCCCAGTAGACAAAGCCAGAAACTTTTTCAAAGGCTTAAAAGGAAGGGTGGCATGGTTTCTTATCCAGCCTCTACTACTAAATTTGCCTGCCTCAAAAATATAAAACCAAAAAGCTTCCTTTTTTTCCCTTCCCTTATGCAGTGTCACTCAGCATTTGTGGTGAGCGCTTCCATCCCCCTCCTAATCCCTGTTGCATTCTGCCTCCACTGCAGTGACAGTATGAATATCAACTTTTAGCAATGATTCAGTTAATCTTCATCTTATTTCAAACTTTTCTACTGCTAAGAACACTAAACATTTCTCCAACAGCTCTTGAACTTTATTCCTATCTCTAGTGCTACATCAGGTTAGCTTCAGCTCTTGCTACCAATTAAACAATATACAGATACACACTTGATTGTTCAAAAGTATTAGAAACTGTTGTCATAGTACTTTCTATATGCAAAAAGGTCTGTATATGTCCTCTCTGTTGCTATCAATATAAACAAGAGTCATGCAAGCAGGAAAACAGAAKGCCAAAACACAAAAGGAATTGGGATTCACATGGGAGAGCTACTCCTGATCCAAWGGACCTAAGTAAGGGAGGAAAACAAATGAACCAAAGCAAGACAAACCATATGGCTATTTAATCATGGTTAACAAGCTAATTAATTAGGAGGAGACTTTTTTAACATTTATTGGCTGAGCTTGTGAGGTCAACATTGCTGCATTTCTTGGTCTCAAAACTAAATGTGATGCTTTCTAAGCAATCAAAAAAACTGTTTGGAATTCAGAACAGCTTATGCAGCAAGGTCTTGACTCGGTATGATTTGAAGAAGAAGGCGAAAAAAAGACAGATAAACAAAAGGAGAAGCAGGTACGGGCTTAATGTACGTGGAAGCATCTCTCTACAAATGCCCACGCCAGCCAGCCTGTTGGCAGAACCTGACCATTAGCAACTGCCTGATGAATACCAGGATGGTCAGAGCCAGGAAGGAGGGAAATGCAGGGCATGAGGAGGAGAGGCAGCAGCATGCATATGGTTCACAGCTTGAACAGAGAAGAGACCATTCTGAGAGGGTATAGAATGAGACAGGAGATGCAAAAGAAAAAAAACTTAGTCAAATGAAGAGCATCACTGAGAACTCCTGCAGAAGCTGTGAGGAGCATGATTCCCTTCTCCTCCTGCTATCTGTATTACTGCACACAMAGGAAACAGTTTTCAACCCAATAGCAGCATCCTGGATGACACACATCAGAATAAAAACAGTCTGTAGGCTTGCTGGGGATGCTTGTAATGCTGAGGGTGAGAACTAGACAGACCAGGATGTTCCCAGGAAGGAACCAGGGTAGGCAGCAGTATTGGTTGGGCTTTCTTGCAATGATACAACAGATCATGTTTTAAAGTAGTAAAACAATTCTGCCTTTCCAGRGAAAACCCAACAAGCATGTGGCAGTCTTGGATCAAGCTTTAGCAATTGTCACAAAACTAAAAGAAAGAAACCTCAGTCTCAGGTTCAAGAMATTAGAGTCAACACTGCTGCATTTCCAAAAATGCCACAGGTAGGGCAATGACACATCCACAAGGCTTGGACAGCATGGGAGAGCAGGYTGGCCTAGGACTGAGAGCCAGCAGCAAGCTGGAGAGGAGCAAAGCAATTAAGACAACAGGCAGAACAGGTGTTTGCAACAGCCATGCAAGGCATTTATTAAAGCCAAATGAAGGCTGCTTCTGTAWCTGATGCCAGGAATTCAGAGCACCTGGACTTTAGAACTTCAGCTGTGGGTCTGGAAGGTCAAGCAATGACTGATAGTACCAAGAGAACTTACTTGCTTAAGGCAACCCTTTTGGCACTTCCTKCATACTCAGTTCTGGTAGTGGAAAGAGTACAAAAACACCTGCTGCCAAAGGCAGTCCTGCAGGCTGCTGTAACTGAGGGCAAAGGGACAAGACCAAGAATGGCATGAAAGGGAAGGGTGTGAGGAAATCAGAAATACCTGCTGCTAGCCAGAGATGTCCAGACATTGACAGACTCCACTGGCTGGCCTCAGGAGGCAGCCATCTAACTGTTTTYAATAGTTTTCATGCCAAGTAACAAGTCATTGGGGAACATTAGTCATGATTCAGGGAACTATAAACCTATCATTTGAGCTATAAACTGCTTGGAAAACCAGGGGTAGGGATGGTGGCAAATAAATTTGCTCACATAAGTGAGTTATCTGTAAGCACACAAAAGGCCACCTGCACACAGAGACAGAATTCTTATCAAACTTGATATTCAGCAAGTTTCTCCTGCACATTTTAGCTATGAATTCTCCAATTTCAGAGTGCAGAAACTTCAAATCTCTAAGCAGGCTCATTGTGCTTCTCCTGCTGTGTGTCATTCGTTATTTCTCCAGCTCCTGAATTTAAAGAGCCAATTTCACTCTACATCCTGCCATACCTGAATCACTGAAAGAGGTCATTAAAGACCACCCAATATAAATGCTCTTTAATGGAAATAAGGTTTAATAAGTGTGCCAGTCTGATCTCCATTTCTAGTAAGCAACTGTGAAACTTGGAACTTTTATATCAATTTGGTCTGTAAAAGCAATAGTCATCCTAAGATCTGTTAGCTTTGACCAGTAATCAGTCATAAACCACAAGAGAAAAAAAAWTCCCACACAGTCGCTCTTGACTCTTTAGTCAACCTTCCTTTCACTTAAAAGTTACTTCTTTTATTAGTCATGGGAGAAAGTCCCCACAGAAAGGTAGCTGGCCATAACACCTTTTGAAATGCTATTACGTGTGTGCAGCCAGGCAATTTTGYACAAGATTGCCTTGTGTGTCATCAGTGGGGCAGTTTGGAAATACCATAAGGTGACACAGTCAGACCAAAGAAMGCAGAAGCTGGAAAGGTGCTTGTACCTGAAGGTACAGGATGCCCAAGGAAATAATACAGTAAAGCACCAAACTAGAACATGGTTTCCTTAAAAAAATCAAGATTTTTTGAAATCATGAAATTTGGTAGAATATGTAATCAAATATGTTGTTCATCAGGCAGACTGTATGTGGGTGTCAGACACTCAGGGCAACATGCTTGTGCCACACTAGTTCTGTGCAGTTTTAAAGAAATGATTCCTGTGTCTCAATTTTCTGATTAGAATGGGTCAGAAGCCTTTATTTGTTCTTCATTTCCTTACGGTCTATGGTAAAGCAGGTTATTTTGAGGCTTCAAATGAACATTTCTTTAAGAATTGAACATATATAGGTAAATGTCTCTTCAGGGAAATTTAACCTCTCTTACTGTTATTTGCAACCTAGTCATTAGTCTTCTGTTAACAGCAACCAGATGTAGTTTGTCAGTATTGCTTCTCTCCTTTATTTCTTCTTTTTCACTGTTCAATTAAAAACTATTAGCATACAAAAACCTACTGGTGGATGATAAACTTAAAATTGTTCTCTCAGTACTCAGTAGTCTTGTTCAGAGAAAGACAGATTCATACTCTTAAATAGCTCAAGGTTTTTCAGTTGAGTTGGTAACTTTGAATATAACTACAAAAAAGTAAGGTTATCACTTAAAAAAAAAAAAAAAAAAAGAGACTTCAAAGTTTTGTTTCCTTTGCAAGCCAAAAGGCTTGAAATCTACATTATATCAGATGACATTAGGCACACTTCTGAATTTTTAGTTGCAAGTGCCCTATGGAAAGCACAGAGTGTTAACCACTCACAACAGAGTCATTAGAGTTGGCAACAGGAAGTTCCTTTTTCCCCCCCAGAGAAGCATTCCTTACCCTACAGCAATATTTATTGTTTGGCCATGACCCCAGAGGGATGATGTGACATTAATGAAATTGGCAACATGACAGCCTTTGGAGCGTGAATGTCTGACAGAGGCTGGTGAGGGGACAAAGGCAGCAGCAGCTCCAGTTCAGGATCCCTATCTCACTTTGTTTTTATTAGAGTGAATTAGTTAAAATTTAATATTCCAGTGGCTACACATAAACAGTCTTATCCTAAAGGGTAAGTAGGCACGATTTGGTGGCCTTTCACTGCCAGCATCTCATCTGCATTTTTGTTTTGCACTGACACAGATATAAGCATAAGGACTGCAGACAAGTAGGACAGGCTGAAAAGAATAAGAGTAAAAGCAAGAGTCCCCTTCTCTAAGCTTAGTGTTTGTCAAGTTCTGGCCCAATCCCTACTTTAAGGGAGTCCTTCCAACTTCTATTTGCTTAAGAAAAATTTCCGAATGCTTAACTCCTATTTGACTTTCTGGGCTCAAAAGCTTCTTACAGCTTTCGTGTGCTGAAATGCAAAGYTTTTTATGGTGATAAAATTACATTTTTTCCCTTAAAATAAAACTGAAAAGTGATCTTTCATATACAATTCAAGTTTGGTTTTGAAGAACTATTAGTTCCATAAAACAAACTTGATTCAATTACAGCTATTAGGCATTTCAATTAGGTATGTATTTAACATTTTATCTGCTTTTACCATAAGGCATCATCACTTCAATTTCCTACTTAGCTGCCATTTTACAAATTGCTGCAATTCCACCTGCCTTCTACTCAAAAAGCAGATTATAATAAATTCAAAGGCCAATTTGAATTTGGCTTTTAAGGGCAAATTTAAGGTTTTTAAGGCAGCTTCCAAGCTTCCTCCTTCTCCCCGCTCTCAAAAGGAGGATTTTCTGTATGAGTAATTGTGTTTGACCTATTTATTTGCTGGCACAGTGTTTTTTTTCTTTCCTTTCACAAAAAAAAAAGGAGAACAGGAGGAAGGAAATGTTAAAGTAGCCTCTGCCTAATGATTTTAAACCAAGCTCTACACAGGAAGGTAGATCACAACAGTTACTCTTGTTTACAAAGAATTACTTTAGCTACATTCCCCTATGCCCACAGGGTGACAGCTGAGCAACCACTTAACAGACCAGCAAAAATGCTTCCCTGCGTGTTTCTTGGAGACATCAACACATATTTGTGTTTAAAACGAAAGCCTTCTTGCTAGCAAACCAACTTAAAGAGCCCTCCTGATTTTGACTGATGCTAGCCTTGGCTTCACAGGGACATATATAAAAAAGGCAACTTTTGGAGACATCTGGCCCTGCAAAGGGAAGAGGCAGAGTGCAGCAGCCCAGGCATTTGGGGCTGCCACKGAGGATTCAGGCTGAAGGAGACAGCACCTCTGTGATCCTAGGATGCTCTACAAAAGTTTTTCAACCAAGAATGTGCTGGAGGAGGAAACCGCACTGCCTTCTACGGAAGTGTCTCCCACCAGTGAGGAAACCTATGGAGAGCAGCTGCTCACCCATCGCTGCCACCTCCACCCTCACGTGCCCCCCAACAAAAATTGCTGCATGCATGTGAGACAGAGGGAGGCATGCAGAGCCCTTCTCCATGCCCCAAGCACATGCATCTGCTTTTGCATCCATTCTACACAGCCATGACAAGAAGCAGAGACAAACAAAGAAAATGAGCTGTGAGTATATACAGGATATGTTTTTGCATTTCCTCAGACAGATGTATGGTGAAGACAGTATTTACCCTGAGGATTACACACCTCCCTAATTTTGTTCCTAAACTCTGTGAGACATTATTTTTATCTACACTTTTCATATGAAACAATTCAGGATCACCTCATAAAATATACTGCATATTTAAACATTTTTCCTAGAATCAATATTTAATGAAATAAATAAAAGCAGAAACTGAGTATAATCCAGTCTGTTTCCTTCATTTCTCCACCTTGTATTTTCCCTATTTCTTTATCAAATCTGCACCAGAATAGAGTYCTATTAACAGCAATAAATGAAATCTGCAGATGACAAAGTAATTTTTATTCAATACTTAAATGCCAGTGTATCTGTTGTACAAAAATACAATTGTGCTGTATTTTACTGAAAGTTCCTACAGCAAAAGACGTTCAAGGATTGGCAAGTTACTCAGTTAAGCAGACCTCAAGCTTTTTCTCTAGAAAAACTTTATTTCTAAGGTCTTATTGGACATGTTGCTGTCCAACTTGGGGTGAAATCTTTGCTCAAGAAAATAAGACTTAACAGAGACGAAAGCATGTTCTAAGACTACTCTGGACAAGACAAAGTTTGTAATTCAATTTATTGTATGCTCTCCCCTAACTGTAGCTTCAAGAGGCAACTCAAGAATCTCAGCATCATCTTTCATTTGTGCTGACTTCCAACAGGAACTGATCCAGTTTCAGTTGTTTTGGTTGGATTTTTTGTAACAGTACTACCTACATCTAGGTAACTAACCTACTTCCTTCAGAGCCTTGATTGGTGTCACCCTCTTGGAACCCAAGTAAAATGATGGCTAAAACATTTAACTGTGTCATTCACTGACTCAGCTCACTCTTTTCAACAGTGTCTCTAATGCATGGCAGCCACCTCGAACTACCTGAGGTCTGGCTGGCAGTTTATTTCATTTCTGTAACAAGTCTACACAGAAAATGCCAACTGTTTCATGCCATTCACAGTTGTAAAGCAGACTTGGGAACGTCTAGAAAAGAAACTCAAAGAAACAATATTAAGATATAATTTACAGCTGTCTTGTAATGAGTTGGTAATTTAGTTACTACTAGAGGCTTTTTTACCTCTGAAAAGACCAAGTTTTTAATATAAAATAAACCACTAACATTAAAAAAACCCTTTACTAAAACCATTCCATAAGAACTACCTAGAAATGGGTAAACAGCACCTCATTTCCACCCACTAAAAAAAGTGTCACATGAATAAAGACACCAGTACTAGCAAAAGCAAAGAGTTATATTGGAAAATGCAACAGCTAAACCTTAACAACCTCAACCTTCATGGATCAAGCAACCTGTTTTGAGTCTGCACAAGACAATTAGCTCAGCAAAGCACCAATTTCAGAGACTAACAGTAATTATTCTACTTTTAAAGTCTTTGACAGTGCTTGATCCCTGGAGCACTTAAATACAGAAACCAATAACCTGACATTGAATTCCTGTACTTCTATTCATAGAASATTCTCAAATGCAGGCTATACTGAAAATCATCAATTTCTCTGATTCTACTGTTTCTACTTTATAGCAATTCAGAACACATCTGTCACATTTCTATACAAGACTATTATTCACCATGACTGGTTTAATTTATTAGTGTAAAACAAGCCTAAGAGTTACAGGTTGAATACAGGTTTGCCCACAAACAAAACAAAAAAATCAGGTGGTCTAAAATCGCTACATTAATTCATAGTCTAGAGCTGTCATGGTCTACAGCTGCTTTCTAACTTGTGATGGAATTAAACACGTGTTGGCATTTGGAGGGCTACTATGGAGCAGGAGGTACCCTGTAATCTGTTGTGCCAAGTCATTCTGAGAGATCTGTTCCTCGATCTCAGCGATTCAAAGGGCACATGATGGGCTGATACAGCTGCACAACTGACTGATCAGAGCACATCATGCTTTACAGGATACACGGGTTTTRAATAAATGCCATCCAAGAGCAGATTGCTGCAAACTGAGGATACCAGGAATGCCTGGTCCAGAGTGACACAAAGACATCTTTTATACAAAGATGACCAGGAAGCAAATGTTGTTACATAAATTCACTTTAACTACAACGATTTCAAGACAGGTAGACATTAATTTATAAGGGCTTTTATTTAGAGAAAAGGAAAGTTAGGCTGTACAATGGGAGTAAGATACAAAATGTCCCTGAGATTTAAATACAAACTACCTGACCCCCTTTCTTCTGTTCATCCACCCAAAAAACACACCTCCACCATCCAGTTTCCCCATAAGAGATGACTTCCTTTATTTCTTCACTTATTGAGAAAAACTGACTGGCAGTGACAACTTAATCTAGAGGAAGTAGTRGTAATTTTAAAAGTCAGTCATGGCTTTTTTGACAAGTCATTAGCCTAAGATCATGAGCCATTATTTCCWGACACTGTGACTGTCACTGACAGTCACAAGATTATGGCAAACATTGCTCAAAAAACCCTCACTGTAAAATAATCCATTTTGTTATTGAACTGTTTGTATGTGGGACAATATCACACCCGTAATCCTTCCTMTCATAAAGGATCTAAACATTTTAGTATGTGTAACATTCTGCCCCAACCCTATCTCCTGGTCTGTGTTACTTGGAGTCCTCAAGTGTCCACGTGTTCTTACCTTTACGCCATGGCCAACATCATCCAGCACCGTGTAGTCTATAGGTTTTCGAATATACCTTACAGGACGTTCCATGTTCGCTGGTGCTATAATTTTGTGAGTTCTTGATGTGTTCTTATTGGTCGTCAAAATGCCTATCTCTCTGCGAGCGACCTTTTCTTTATGGATGTCCACAGTCTAGATTAAAAACAAGAAAGTATGGGTTTCTTTAAGCATTTGCTGTTTTCTTTACAGAGCTAGCTACATGTTTAGGCTTCACTGTTAGACAGAGTCTGAACTGWGTTAATGCTGCTGGAAGGATGCCAGTTTATTGATGAAATGAGTTTAATCTACATGAATGCTGTTAGAAAATTACACCTTAATGAAATAACCAATATTAATAATAAAATTACAATTATACGTTACTGCTTCCACACTCTAAAGACACTGTGCAGGTACAGTCCTCGCAGATTAACCCTCAGCGTTCTTATGACTGACACTCGTAATAAATTACTCCAACTCCACAGCTGGGAAACCAGGACAGACAAGCTAAGCAATCTGCCCAGAGCCCCAGAGGGGRACTAAGCTTGGGAAGTCTGTGTGGTAATTTCTTTCAGCAAAGCCATCAGTGCATATCAGAGTGAAAGTCTGCACAGGGAGGGACTAATTTCAGCACTGGGGCTAGTTTCACTCACACTGTTTATAGCAGCTTCACTGAAAGGATAAAACAAAGCTTTGAAGATGCAAGTAAATGAACATAAAATACGCTGAATTTTTTTTTTTTTTTAAAAAGCAGACAAAGATCAGTCCATCAGTCTGTGAAAAATCAAACTAAGCTCCACATAACAGACACATTCTTCTACAGCAATATAATCACTGTTTAAACCCTAGCTAAAGGAGAACAAGTGCAAATCAAGCACTGGATGCCATAAGAAGTCCCATCTCTAGGAAGCCTATTTCAAGATTTGAGGATTGAATGTATYGGTTTAAGTACCTACTAGAACCTCAGGATCTCATTGAAGGAGATRTTATCTGACAAATAAACGTCCCTTTGAGCAAAACCTATCAAGCCACCACTTTATCCACTGAAGAAAATAAATCTTAGTCTATAAGCATCAATTTCTCCTCGAAAGGCTGTATTAGAAAAAAATAGTGAAGGTTCAGTAAGAAAAAAATCCTTGTCATCCTAAATTCTACTTCATTTAGGCATATCTCCAGAAATGGTTYAATCTAAAATAAATGTTGGGATGTCCAAGGTTTTGTTTAGTGAAGCAAAGTCAAAGATGAAACAAAAATTAGCTGATATTTCTACTTCTATATGAGGCAAGATGAAAAAAACAAGATTAGTATCCAGGAAATGAACACTTCTRGGAAAGCCAGCATTCAGCATTCACAACAAAATGTCTTCAGCAGAACTGGTTTTTTTTTCATTCATTGATGCACATGCTCAAATAATTTTAAATTATCCTGACCACAAAAAGACATAAACCTTCCTTAACCGTTTTGATAGACAGCATTGCATATTACAAGCAGGAATAGAGGTAAATAAACACCTAAAAGCAGTGGTACCAAGCAAGCTTGTTTTCACAGCTTAAACCTAAATAACAGACTACTTGTAAGATTGCTAAAGGTTCTTTTGCTTTGGAAGCACATAAAATTTTAACAGAAATAAGAYTTGTAATTTTCCAGAGCAATGCAAGACATCAAATGTGTATGCCTACATTAGCTTATTTGGAATAAATTAATTAAATATCCCAATAAATTTTGGAAGAAGCTTTATTGTTCTAAATGCTCAGGCTCTGAAAAATCCCCAAGTCAGGAATTTAAAAAAATGCCTTTCCAAATGAGATCATCCAATACATCAAGTATTTACCACTACATCAGTATCAGATATCACCCACTGCACCCGTATTTCCTCTGGCAGGCGATTTCACAGATGATAGAAATGACTAGTCTAATTTTTTCAAATAAGCTATTATTTGCTCTTTTCCTTTTGCAGACTAAAACATACATGTTAGTTCTGCCTTTTCACTGTTTTCCTGATCTTGCTGAAAGAATCATGAGTGCTGTGCTATATGTTAATCTCTTCAATTTTTCGGTACAACCTGAACCCTTCTTTTCAGTAASAGCAGGTCTAAAACTATCTCACAAAACTCTTCAATAACAAGCAACTCTTATTYTGTAATTCATAAGTACATTTTGTAATATACACTGCATGAGAGAAAAAGAACCAACTTTAAAGTCACCTGAAAAACACAGCAGTTTAGGAGGTTGAGAACATCAATTAAAAAAAAAACATTCAACAAAGTTTCAAAATAGGTTTTTTAAATTTTTTTTCAAGGGTATGTCCCCTGAAATAAATCTGTGCTTCTACTTCAYCCTCACAAACCGAATCTGTTGTTACTAATAAATCCATTTTTTGTTCAGTGAATAGACAAAAACACATCTTTGTACTAAGAGTTCTCTWAACACTGATAGCAAAAGAAAGCTCTTCAAAGTACAAAAAGATGCATCTTTTTCTAGCAGGTAGTCYATGAAACTGACTTTTCCTCCTCTCAATGAAAATTCCATAAATTACTCSAACAGAGGATAAGAAATTCCAGGAACAGATGCTGTACCATACATGCTTTGGAAATTGATTTAAATAATATTGCAACAAATTGTCGTTAATGAAAAAACATCTTAAAATAGGAAAAAATAATATATTAATTTTACTAAACAACTCCTCCAAAATTAAGTATTGAGCAACGATTTGTAAAGTCTTTGCACAAATTACAGTACGGCAAACAAAGCAAAAAGAAGAATATCTRTACCACAGTGCAGGGCCAGCAACARGGCACATATGTAATCTTGAAYAGCATTCAGACATGCCTGTGCAAGCGACTAATTTGCTGTTCAAAGCAAACAACTCCTGCAACATCTGGTACACCGGAAAAGCAAGGCAGGATTTCACCCTTATGCAAAGCAAAGGCKCACAGCATATGCTTTGCCCATAGCTATAGTTGCCCATCAGAGCTACCAGACAGCATCTTACATCTTCAGGAAATTACTGGAGTTTTTTAGATCTGCATATTATTAAGTCTTATGTGAGTATTATGCAAAACAAAGCATATAATTGGTCATTCTTCTATTTTCATTTATATCTATTTGTTTGATGCTTATGTGGAAGTTTATTGTTTAGTCACAGGTAATGCTGTTCACTTTCAAAAGAGGAAAAAAAACTCAACACAAGTGATTTCCAGCCAGACAACAGCTCATTTCCAAGAAATACAAGCCACTATACCAGGTAACAGCCAAAACAGGCCATTCTCAAAGCTCTGGTAACACTTGACATCTGGAGCTATAAGTTTCTGTTCAGATATAGTAAAAAGACAGCTAAATAGTAATTGGTTTGTGACTTCATGGACAAAACCTGCTTCTAAATATGGAAATGGGAGTAGCCAAGCATGGCTAACTAGCATGGGTTCACACAGGTTAACAAGCACTTGCAAGCTGTCAGACAGGCCTCAGGTATCTCTGGCCTATGCTGAAAAAATGTATATAGCATAATTTAAAATTTGGGGAATAGAGCAGGGATTTTCACTCTTAAACAATATAATCCAGGAGACAAAGCCCAGCTTTATACTGATTTGGAGAAGAGGGACAAGACAGTCCTTACAAAAGCACAATGTGTTTCCTTTGGGAAGCAAATTTAAATGAACTCGTCAAACAAACGCTTTTGCCATTACAACTAAGTGCCAGGGACTATGCCAGCTAMACCAGAAGTTTGGAGGTTGAATGAACTGTTAATTATTAGCTGCCTCTAATATGTCTTCTTCAAACCATATTTTAAARAACACCAACACAGTTGAACAACAGGATGTAGAGCTAAAATTTAACCGTTTGCTTCCTCAGAAGCAGCCTCAAGGCCAAGTAAAGCTCAGCAATGAWACAGCAAATAGTTGTTCTTTTATTATCCTGTGCTGCAGATACCACTGTACTCATGTGCTAGTGTGTTAGCCCAGAACAAACAATTTACAATAAATAGAGASTGAAGTATCTCAGGCCAAGCTAATATGAAGATATCTAAACATTTTAATAAAGCTCACATATATCAAATTTCTACAATCTTTTTACTCTTGAATCACTGCAACTCAAATTTATGAATCAGATATTTGCACAGCCACCATTTCTCTCACTAAATGCATACACAGCTGGGAAAGAGCAGAGAATAAAAGAAAAAGAATAATCTCTATCAAATCAAATCCACTAACCAGGCACTATCAACTTCAGGCTAGCCTGAAGGACAAGATAACTCATTACACTAATGCCACAWATTCACACCCAGCAAATCCCCTTTAGATGTGTGTTAAATTAACTGATAATGCAGAAGTGCTGTGCAGGAAAATTCCACTTCTGGTTTCCTACTCTGCTCCTCCCCAGTTCCTCAGGAATGAAGCTGTAACAACACACACACTCACCTGACAGAGGAGACAGGGGGAGCACTATGTGGCATTTCCTAGCTATTTTTCCAGCAACCTGGAAAAAGTTGCCAGACTTTTGGGAAGACCAAAGGCTACAGGAGAGAACAGCTTCCCAGTCCTCAACAGTGAAAACAGAGGCTATCAGATAAAACTCCCCAAAAGAGAGACTAAGATACGGTGTAGAAAGTTATAAGTTAAAAAATAAAATTTAATTAAAAAAAAAAAAAAAAACCAACAAAAAAACCCCAAGCCACTACCAAAAAACCCTCACTCACCAAACCTGCCCTTCCCAAAAAAAGAAAGCAAAACTACATGAGATTAAAAAAGAGTTAAAAAGTCACTTCAAGGACATTTCCCTGATTTTCGATAATCTAACATTCAAACACAAGATTTTTTTTTCATCTTATAAAATTACACCACAATTTTTACACCTGACAGCTTTTCAGGCCATTTCATGCAATGCTTTTAAGAACTTTCATTCAAACAAATGTCCTGTGCTGCACAGCACTGCAAGTCAGTAACTTTTCAATTTGTCCCTAAAATTACTAAGATAAGAAGGAATGTAGGATCACAATCCACAGACTTCCTTAAGATGCTACTTTCTCTAAAAGAGGAAACAAGGAAGACCAAGCAGCTTGTTCTTGGCAACAGTTTTCTGTAATTTTGACATTGTTTCCTTTTTTGCTTTTTCAGTTTGTGGTTAACTATAGGGTTGGGTCTCTTACKAACACTTTATTTCAGGCAAGTAGAGCCCTGATTACAGGGCATCAATGCTATACATACCTAAATRTCAGCAGAATGGATTACAGTGACTTTGTACAAACAAAACCCAGACATGTCAGCCATGCATGCAGCATGACCTGCTACCACCTCCCACCCCCCATCTTTCACTGCACTTGCTGTAATCTCATGTCCTGAGACTCAGCAACCTGTTCTACACAAACTCGGTGCTGTACTTCTCCAAAGTCATCTGCTCCACGCCTGAAGTCCTGTGTGCACTCTGGGACACCTCAGTGCAGGAAGGACAAAACTAACAGAGCATGTCCMGAGGAAGGTGACCAAGGTGGTAAAGGGTCTCAAGGGAAAGCCATACAAAGGCTGAGGTCACTTTGTTCCGCCTGGAGAAGTGAAGGCTGAGGGGTGCCCTCATCACAGCCAAGAGCTTCCCCAAGAGGGACAGCACACAGGGAATGTGCTGATCTCTCTCTCTGGTGAGCAGCAATAGGACATGAGGAAATAAAATGAAGTGATGTCAGGGGAAGTTCAGACTGGACATTAGGAAAATGTTCTTCACTTTGAGGGCGGTTAGTCACTGGAACAGGCTTCCCAGGGAAGTGGTGAGGATCTCAAGCCTTGTGAGAGTTCCAGGAGCATCGGGACGACACTTAGTCATATGGATGAGCTTCAGGGAGTTGGACTCAATGATCCTWATTGGTCCCTTCTAAATTTAAATGATAGTATGCTAAACACAGCACCACTGAACTGCAGGTTGATGGAAAGAACAGCATTTCAGCCATGCTATACCTGAACAATGAGATTCTCTTAACCAGTGCTGGCAATATAAGATAGAAGAACTGCTTAAGATAAAAAAAAAAAACCCTAATACCTCTAGTCAAAGACAAGGCAGTTTGAACACTGGATTTGATGTATCACAGCACAGCAAACCATCAAATAKAATATCTCCTGTCAGCAGAAACTGTGCCTCATGTGACATAAAATACTGGGCAAAGGCACAGTTTTCAGACAGAACTTTGCCAATAAAACTATGCAATACATGGGACAGCGAATGGTGCAGAGTTTCGCTTCTTTCTTCAACCTCTGGGACAATTCTCTGGATTCCAAGCTTACTACTTTAGGTTTCAATATGAAACATAGTATCTGTTCTAATACCCACAAAAGTCAGTCACAGCTTCAGATCTAATGGGTCACAACAGTAAAATAGATATAGTTAAATGTTAAGAACATTATAGCACAAATATTTTCTACTACAAGTCCACACACCCAGCCTACAAATTGCAGTGTAACCAAASGAAACTTTACTTAAGAAACAAACACTAAGGTGCTTTTGTTATCCCTTAATTAMCAGAAACAACCCAAACCCTCACTCTTGACAATATGTTCCCAAACCCAGCTTTAATATTAACCCTTACAGTCTTTCCCTGAAACTACAGATTTCATTGTCTTACTATACAGTTTATACAATAAGCTTCCCTGAAAATAACTGGTGAGACTAAGAACATTAATCTGTTCTGTTTTAGAAATACAAATTTATTCCACTGCTACTTCCAGAAAGAAAGCATATTTAGTAAGACCTTTTAAATAAATGAGTTATGGTTGAGTAACAGCGCTGAAGAGACCTGGACAACATTGCACAGGCCACSTGCAAGAAAGTCAGTCTGACCTACAAAAAGAACAATTAAATCCCCAGCTTTAATGAGCTCAGCCAGACAGCTAACTTCTTCAATGAGAGCACCATTTTATGCCGGTATTTTGTAAAGAAAATTCAACAGAAATCTCAGTATACTTAACACAGGAAAATGGGAACATATTTCAATTGCAAGATAAATATTCTACAGAAAAGATCATTTATGGCATGAAAAAGCACAGGTGAGTAGTTTAGGGGTTTATGACATCATGYACAATCAGATGTTTACACAATGTTACAAATTCATAAATTTCACTAACTCTTGATGAAAGTACTAGTAGCTCAAGCATTTGATTTGAATCGATTGCTTACATATTGTCTGACCCCCACCAAGATACTGTTCAAGAAACTCACGAAATTTACCTAAATAGATTACTAAAATAGATTACTTCTATCTTATCCAGAAGAGTCCAAGCACTAAGCAGGCCTGGCCTCACGGGAGCCATGGAGAGTACAGCATCAGCACAACCRGCATCAGTCACCCTTGTTTATCATTGTGCACACACATTTATTCCATGGAGATCGCCCCCAAAGCATGAGGCTGTACTGGAGTTGGGAACTGTAACTGTCAMTTCCATTGACTAGAAATTGTTTGAATACCTCAGTTGTGACTCTACCAACTCACAGACCAAAACTGGGCAATTTGGTTCAGCATGACATCTAGASTCTGTTAACAGTTAAGTTAACCAAGTCTGAGAAGCATATGAAAGAACTGAAAGAAACTTTGACTTAAAGACTGCCCTGTTATCAGATGGCGCCAATCCTGTCGCTAAGGTAGAAGACTGATGCAATCTTATCATACCCAGTTAGCCATCAATTGTGTGAAATTCAAGTCCCTAGTTAGCTTTGTACAAATTTCATCTAAAGGTACTATACTAGAAGCTTTATATTGGTTATCTTTCACAATAAAAAGAAGAGAGGCCTTTCTTATAATTTCCCCCTTCAAGAGATGATTTCAAGACATTTTTAATAGCCTCTTCGACARTAACCAGAATCAGGTCTGCAAAAGTCTGCTAAATCTGCTAATCAAGTCTGCTAAAGTATTGTCCATTTATCAGTCAATTCACAGAAGAAACCCAGTGCTAGCAACAAGCAACTGTTACTAGAGGAAAAGTAAAAGGGAGATGCTTTTTCCAGTGTACCAAATTCTTTTAGGAATATAAGGATTTCCAGACTTTTTAATTTCAGATAAACAATCCTTCAATCCAATTTTCAGTAAGGATAATAGCTGCCTCAACACCACTGTCCAATGTCATTTGAGAATCCTCAGAAGATCCTGCCATGCCTTTTGAACCTACACCGTGAAAGTACAGTCTCCTATCACCTCTGAAGTATTTGGACATACAAACAGTTTCTGTACTTGCTTTGTATATGGTACTGGCAATGTAGGAGGCAACTGAAATAGATTTAAGAGTTGTATTTCCAGAGCTGGAAACCCAGCAATGTTTTCTGGTAGGTTTATACATAGAAGTTTCTCACACATTCTCTTCAGCATACAGACAAGTGACAATAGTAGGACAGGTTCTCCAGAAAGCTTCATCTCCCAAAGTCCTGGTAAATCCAGGCCTCTTAAGGTAAAAGGCTAGAGGAGCCAGATAAGCCATATCTCATGTAATCTGATATGTCACCCTCCTTTTCCTGCAGAGAGGGTTCACATTCAAGAGCTTTTACAGATTAACACAATGAACTAAGGCCATCAACACAGATATAGACAGCGATTTTCACAGTCCACATAAAATGTTAGTCACCAGCAGAGGGGGAAAGGAACTAGAGAGATCAAAGGAAAAATAATGAGAGACATACTAAGTCCCACTTCCAGRAGTAACTCATATGTAAAATGACTTCTTTCAATTTAATTTGTCTTTTCCAATAAACTCTTTCAATTAACTAAATAAACTCATTCATGAGTCTTAAAACTCATTTAAATACATAAAAAGTAGCTATATATACAAAATAAAATCATTATGCTAACAATGCATTTTACTAATATCATCCAATGGAGAGGAGGGCATAAAAAGTGTTGATTGTGGACCTTGACAGTTTACCACTATTTCTTCAACTATATCTGAATTATATGTCAGTTTAATCCTATGGAGCTAGYTGCTGATTTAGAATTTAAATCTTTCTTTATATACACTAGCAATTTTTTCAGATTCTCCTAGCAATTGCCATCAGCATAAAGCAAACCAGATTTCAGCAATGTTTGAAGGTATTTTATACCTTCACATAGCTATTATTTCTGGGATATTGGGACAGTTGGGGGGAAATGGTCAGGAAGTGAAGTATACCATAGACAACCCATTCATTCAGAAGTTTGCTTCCTGTATGTTTTTAGAATTCATAAGCACAGAATGTAAAACAATAATGCACATAGTTTCAYAGCAAGTTTAAGCTGTATTCATTTCAAGACATACTTAACAAAAAAATTCCTGACTGGCAGAACCTGTGTTTGCAAGCGTTTAAAAAAGAAAAAACGCCTCATTAAAATCAAGACATTGAAAACAAAAGCTAGAGAAACAGGCTTTAAGTTTACTAGTCAYAGGCAAATAGTCCCACCTTTAGCCTTTCTTCCAAAAGTAAGACTAAGATTCACTGAGAATTGAACCCAACTGGACCCCAATTTCCAAAACACAACATGTGGCGTGGCACATATACACCTATACAAAAGCACAGAAAAGGGAAAAAAGAGGTCTGTTCAGATAAAGGATTACTTCTRGAGATGCTTTTCAGAGTACCCTATTGACAAATCCAGTCACGCATCTGAGCAGAAAGGGGACACGGGGCAAGGACAGACCAGAGGGACTGGGAGCGGGTACATGACATTCTAGGACAAGAATCAGAGCAAAGAAATCAGCGTGCTCGTCCAAGAGCCAGACTTGAGTTCATGCCTGATTTTTCTTTCCTGGTGCCAAGTGCAAATGGGAGGACTGCTATGGAGGACACATATCCATCCYTCACACAGCACTGAAGGAAAAAAAGCTTCTCACATGATTCTCTTAATGGCTACTTCAATTATGTTCATGCAAGAGGCTTATCAGATAAAATGGGACAGCTGCCAGAAGCCAGTAGGTCTCACCTGTGAAATGCCACCTCACAGAATTAGGGTCTATGAATGAGAAACATCACTGGAGAGACACAAGGAAGTCTCATCACACCYTCACCCCCTGCTCCCCCACTTTCCCCAACTGAAAGGAAGATGATACCCACACAGAGCATAAGGAGGGGAGGTCTGTAGAGTATCTCTGGGAACAGGGAGAGGGATGTGAGAAATAAGACTGGCAGATGGCAACTGAAGGCAAATGGAGTTTAAGTCCTACAGAAGAAGAGATTTTCAGCAGCTCTAGAGAKGCCCTTGTTATGGAAAGAAAACAGTTAAGACAACAGTCCTCCCTGCTGCATTGGTAAAATGCCAGAAGCACTTTGCTAAAGTTCACATAAGCATGGGGGAAATGGAACTTCAAACATCTGGAGTATGGAGGTCAGACAGCGCTGCAGAAGCAGCTGGCCCTGCACGCAGGAGGCGGCTGTCTGCCAGGATGTCAGTGAGTGAAGAGGTGGGATGGGTCTGTGGCTAAAAGCAAGAGCCTGGAAAACAGCAGATTGAAGTTCTATTCCTGGCTCTGCCAGACTTCCTGTGCTACGCCAAGCAAGGAGCTTTGCTGCTTGGGCTTGGAGCTGTGCACCTGCAGCAGCATGAGAACAGACAGAGTATAGGTGGGCACAGGTACAGGCAGCACTGTCACAGCTGCTGGCTCTGAGCAGTGACACACAGTGACAGATASCCCAGATTTCCCTGTTAAACACCTTCCACTGATGTTTTTCATTGCTAATGAAAATGCTCAAGTGAGATACAGATCATACTTCCCGTGCTATGGCAAAACCTACCGCAAATTTTAAGCATTTGAGCAAACTAAATGTACATATACTGCAATAAGAAATGCATTATTCATTTTAAAAAAGCACAAGCCCTCCAATGACCTTTATATGGAGTACAACAGATTTTTGTGTTCCAGGTAACTTTTTTTTTTTTCTTTCAAATGCAACTGGTAGTTCAATATCTTCTTCTTCTGTTTMACAAACAGGCAGAAAAAATGCATCACTAATGTAGATCTCTGTGGGAAGACACAGAGGAGACAAGGCATTTATCTTTGTGTGCCTCCTAAAGTCTATGGCTTTTCAGCATYGAATATCAGAATGGGGGAAGAGAGAGAGGTAGCTTATTCCCTGTTCCACACAAAATCCCTGATCACTCTAGAATATGGTTTCCAGTACTGCAGGGGATTCAGCTGTGGCTGAACCTACACCGCACCACTTCACAAGCACTGCATGACAGGAAGTACAGACCCAGCTCTGCAGCAGATCAAAACTACAGCACATGGCAAATTAGTGACTGGTGACCATCCACTTGAGTTTCACACTGTGACAAACACCTCTCTGAATGCAGTTCTACTCAGCCCTTCCTCTGACCCACCACCTCCCCTTCACTAAGACAGGATTCCAACAGGARAACCACCAAGGTACACCCCCTCTTCTCTAGTGTTCTGCACAGTCAACTCAACACACATTTCAATGCTTAACTAACACCAGTTGCTGATTAAAACCAGTCTTTAGAGTGGAAGACACTTCAAAAGTAAAGTGTTTCAACAGCACAATCTGATGGATTTTTTACAGAACAACATTTGGGATGAGCAGTCATGTTACACTTGTATTCAGCCATAAAAGCAAAGAAAGCAGATAAATGCTTTTGATTATGCAAAGCCAAAATTCCAGCTGTATGCGTGTGTGTATTTCAGTCTGTGAAATTAGACTTTATCAACTTCAATTTTATTTCCCCTGGGTATTCCTGCAGATATGCATGAGTTAATTTAATCGGGGAAAAAAAGAAAAAGACACTAAATATACTTATGCAAGATTCCACATAAGAGTTCCAATATTTTAAAATAGCTGATTGAGTCCCTCTTTTCCTTACTGGAAATAATGCACTTGTCTAGAATTAAAATAAAACATACAAACCTAAATATATTTTTGACTGAAGGAAAGCACAACAGAAAGGAAAAATTAAACAGCTTCTTCAGTAGTTTGGACTCACTCAAGAACCACCATGGGAGTAGAACAAAACGGTGTGTCAAACGAAAAGCATTTTGTGTGCCAAAAAAAGCAACTTCATAGGAGATGAACATGTGCAATTGCAAAAAGCACTGCAGGTGGCTGAAAAGGAAATTATCTAAAAAAAGCCTATGAAAAATAAACTCAACAGAACACGTCTGAATTTTCTGAAAGTTTGTCTGAGGTAAGGAGCTGATAAAGCTGCAATAATGATGAGTCAGAATGCTCATGCCTGAACAAAAAGAAAAAAAAAGCCCAAAGMTCAATACTTCATGTTTAGCTCTAAGTGGCAACTCAAATCAGGAAGAGCATGGGACAGAACCCACACTAAGAAAAAGTGAGCTAATGTTACCTTAGCCTTAATTTATCATCACCTCTTTCAGTGCTGTATATTTCAAAATAATTATTCTACTAAAGAATAACAAAACTCACACATAAAAGCTATTCTCATTTATCACATGTACTTACTTGAAAGTGGTCTGAATTAATTTTCAGACACATACTTTTCTTAAAACAAATAAAATCCAGCCACCAAATGACCTAAAACCAACAAAAAAATACACATACGCACACAAATGCACAAGCACACACAAAAATAACTCTCCCAAGCACCCCACTTCTCTACATGAATTCAGGGCCTATAAGGTGTCTGAGGCTGACAATTCTAGGAGAGATTGTTTCCCTCAGATATAAAACAAGGATGTTGGAATTATGATGGGTAACCTTTTAGCCACCTGGAGACATAGTTTGATTACAAATCACCCAAAGCACAAAGTCACTTCTATCCCTCCTTGATCATGTCATCTCATGGCAGTGATACAAGCTAGTGGGAGATGTGCTGGTTTTCAGCTGGATCAGCACTGCACCAGGAGTAACTCATGAGTATTAATTAAACAACCGACACGTGGCTAAAAGCACAAACCTTCTTAGATTCGTGCCACAAACACAGCTTGCCCTACATGGAATGTCTGTTTCTCATTTACTAAATGTTCAAGGGTTGAATATTCCACTTTGTCCAGAACAGAACTGCTAAAGTTCTGGACTTTCTAAAGATATTTTTTTATTAAAAAGTAGGCAAGTTGCTATAGCAAACAACTTTGTTGCAACACTATGAAGTGCTRCTCCAATGGAGTGATAACCAGCATTGACAGGTTTTTTTCCTCTTGTCCCTCTTGGCCCATCAGTAAAATAGGGAACAATCCTCAGCCCCTATGGATTCCAATTAAAAAGTTTTCAGTACCCATATTCCACTCAACAGTTCACTTACTACCCATACTACTACCTTCTGCAAATTATTGCAGCATGTCCCTTGAATACCAAAACAACTACGATCTGACAAGTTCTTCACTTTTGCTTTCAAAGACAAATATAGAACAAAACAGTTCAATTTTCTGATGCAGCCCGTTCTTTCTCAAACCTCCTTCAGCAAGCAGCTATCCCTTCTGAAGGTACATCAACAGAGGACAAGCTTAGAAGCATCACCAAACTTCCTTCAGCTCCAGCTTCTTCCAAAAACGAAGTTTCCACAGCATTGCATGCGGATGCCAATTAAGATAGGCAAAAAAGGAGAGCTGACAAAAATTCCCTCACATGTTTCCTAAGACTGCATTACTATTTTGGACTGAGTCATACAGACTTCTTTAAATTTSGGATATATTAAGTAAAAGCAGAAGACAGACAAGCAAGCATGTATGACATTTACTAGTTTAACAGGGTAGAGAAGAAGGGCCAAGGCAGAGGTGGAATTGCTAAGGCTGCTCTAATTCTCMACTGCTGTTTTTGTTTCCACACACAAACAGGAAGTAGCACACTGCTTCTGTAAATGGATTTCCCTTAGCCTCCCAATTCTTGGCCACAACTGATATGAAATACTGCTATCACATCTGTTGGTAGCATCCAGATGGCCTCAGAAGTCCCAGTAACACTTATCCCATACTGAGCCACAACTTTATCCAGCCAAAATTTTTTCTAAGGCAGGGCATACTGGCAGAAGGAGCCTGGCCCAAGAAGAAACTGCACTCTCATTCAACCCCTCCATCACGACCACACCTCAGACTTGTACATGCACAAACCCAAAACTGAGATCTTGAGTCCACCCTGTGCAAGTGTACCTGAACACAAACACTGCAGTCTAATAGCAGGTTAAAAGATAGCACAAGTCTTGAAGAGAARTCTTGTGCATAGGCACTGAAATGAAGGCACACTACTATGTCCCTGCTGCTGAATGCATTATCTTACTATTGCTACATTAGACTGATCATGTGCTCAGAAATTAGCCATTTCCACTGTGCAGTTATTAGCATACTGATTACACTTGATTGCAAACACTTGGGGAGAAGMGGAGCATCAGCCATTGGAGAGGACAGAGAATGAAGCCAGTCAAAGGAGGCAGACAGAACAATCCAGGACAATTGAGCCCACAATTCAGGGAACAGGGGGCAGAGAAGAAAACATTGTCAGTCACAAGAGAGTGGCAAGAAATAAAGAAGGCTGGCCCCCTCCTACTGTCACTTTAGGCATACGTTATATATATACACTACACAAATACTGACCAATGAAGTGTTTAAAGCTGAGCAGAGCAGACTGGTGTCCTGGTGAGAGTGAGCCGAACATCATGGTGGGTAATGAGCCTCTGAACAGTACCACATTTCATGAGGCAGCTCTACCACTCCCCAGTAACAACCACCACAGACCTGTGCACAACTGGACATTGACCTGTGCAGGGCTGGACAGCTAAACACASACTGAGGAGTCACTGCACGCCTGCAAGAAACCTGAGAGCACAGACAAGYGGTGGGGATTGATTCACCGATACCCTGATCAGGGAGGAAGCTGGTGCGGAGTTCCCCAAGAGATGATRGGCTACAAAAAACACAGCTGCACAAACTTCTGTGGCCTACCTCCTCTCWCTGCTTTGGTAAAGTCTGGTGAGGTCAAAGTACTTTTTGGATTTAAACTGTGTATATGCATTCAGCAATAGAGAGTGTGTTTACTCCCAGAAGTACATAGCTAATATAAACAACAACTATGCATTTGCTCTAAGAAATACCACGAGAAAGGAATCTCAGCAAATGGGCAGGAGGGGAAGAGTACACAGGAAAATTATCCAAGTAAGATCTGCAGACTGCTCACAATCTGTTTTCCCAGGATGTTTGCTTAAGTCACATAATYGTTTGCAGAACCTCTGCTTTCTAAAAATGCATTTGGAAAAATTCATTCCACATYTTCTTAATTCAGTTTCTACTGATTAGATGCTTTTCAATATTCTCAAAGTAGGTGCCCTGTCATCATCCAATAATAACCAGTCAGCAGCATTCTCTCAAACATTTTCTAGGCAAACATTTCACACGAAAACCAGTATTTTAAAAGTTTTCCAAATAACTTATTTAAATGTTAGATATGTTTAGTCCAAGTAATTCAGCTAGCTCTAGTAGGGAGCCCCTCTGAATAAATTTCTGCATTGATTAAAGGACTACATATTAAGGCAGCCCAAGGAAATAACGTCTTAAAGTTTTTGAGTTGAAAATAAGATGCCATTAACTTTGCAGTGTGGTCCCCACACTCTCCTTTTGCTCCCAGGTCCAGAGATCTAGAAGTAAGAAGCAAGCYAACTGGGAGTGAAGCGTGGTATTCCTGCTGTCAGGCCAGGGACACTGCATTGCAGGAGGAATTTGCTGCTTAAAGCAGSAAAATCCCCAGTGATTGAACTTGAATTTCTTGAATTGAGAGCTTATGGARACCATCCCCTGCTTCCTGAGCTTTTTATTATTTATTAATGTGCCATAGCCTGAGCTCAGAAAACGGAAAAACTTGTTATTTTAACCRAAGCACTATGAACACCCCCAGAAATTCTCTCCTCCAGTTTTAGCATTCAGATGTCAGAGTACCCTCAAACGCTGCCAGCACTGCATCACGGGCGCTTCAAAACTGTAATTCATGCAGCACTTCTGTAGCCAGTTGTCCTGYTACCATCAAAATAAGGCACTAACAGACATATCTACAGGTCTGAATGCCATCCATAACACAAAACCAGATGCACTTAATTACATATCAATTTATGAGGAAGCTAAACCAGGGACATGTAAGAGGTAAGCTGGCTATCCTCAGTGTGCAGAGTGSAACTAATAAAATAAAGGATGATCTAGCTCCTATCAGCTTAAAGGTGATAGTATCCTATCAGTGCTGGCTCTTAACATGAGATTTAGAGTGTATGAGGAAACTAAATCAAAATACAGTTGGCAGAGGTAAGCCATAAGACAGCTGAAAAAGTCTAGTTTGTTTCAGGCCTTTTGACTGGACTTCTTTCTGTACCTTAACGACTCATAATTACATGAGGTTAGAACATTTCTGTTATCCTTTCTCCATTTCCCAAATGGAGATTGTCCACAATTACTTCAGCATCTCACTCATCACCACAGCAGGGAAAAAGTGCCTTGAGATGGAGTACTGAAATAACAGTATTTATACCATTCTTCCACTCTCAGATGCCATAATCTGCCAAGACACCGATGCACGTCAACTGCACAATTTCAAGTKACATTTCTTTCTTTTTTTTAAATCTAAGTTTTAATTAGAAGAAATTCAGTAACTATTTAGAGGAATAAACAAATTGCTAGTCCACATCAGCTGGCATGTTATTAACTTACCACACTAACTATGAGGTATTAAATAGCAAAAAATATGTAGCCCACTCAAAAAGTTCAGTTAGCACCTTTTTCAGCCTAGCTTAGGAGACAAGCCTTATCCACAGTAGAACCCATCTTTTCAAGTCCCGTACTGTATCTTGCTCAATACTTAACAACACATATAAGAAAATCCTATAAACGGATAAAGAAGGATCGGCTTCCCAAAGATGATGTTTATCTGCTTTCCAGTCACATAAAAGTTGATTTGTGATTTGAAGACTTCTCTTATGACCTTATATAGACTAGTTTTGAACACAGTTCAAAAATAAAAACTTAAAACGAAAAAAGATAATCCTGTAAGACAGTGTGTTCAACAAGGAAGCAGAATTTCCTACGTTAAAAATCAAGACTTTCGGTCATTATTCAATTTCTTTGCTGTTATATTTTCCAATGATAGCCCAACTGATTTTTCCTGAAGCAATGATACRTTTTCTTATTTCCACCATGATCCCTCTCAACTCTAAGGTCTCCATCCTAGTTGTTCTTATTTTATATTTAGAAGCCTAATAGCTTTTAATCATACCCTTGTTGCTCCTGGTCTTGACACACACAAGAATTTGAATAGCATGACAAGATCAGGTTGACATTATTTCTCTCTTGCAAGCAAGGACAGAGAAGCCAGTTAGAGAAATAGCAARCCATGCTTCAGTCCTGGTTTGAATTGTACAGATTGATCCATTATAAATAACCAGCCTAGGACAACAGGTATGGGGAAGAAGCAAATGCTTTCAGGCATGAACAGGTAAAGTTACAAAACCACTACATTCATTAAAAAGTCATAGCTACTCAGCTTCTCAGAGGAAGCAAACAACATACAAGAACTTTGATTCTAAGGTCATATATTACCTACATTTTTGTACCAATAAGATAGAATTAAGCGCAATATTAGGAAAATGATTAGATAATGGAACCACTTGTTGGAACCAGAATTTAATATAAGAGAGGAAAATAACAGCTTTAGTAACCTATTTTTTTGGAACTGAGAAAGAGGCTCAACTTTTATGTTGGTTACTTCTACAGGCATGGTCAACATTCCAAATGGGAATGACTGACAGAGCAACGGATAGCCTCACCTAGGTGTCACTAAAAATATGCTAGTTCAAAACGCATTCAGAATTTTCTCWAAAAATAAAACCCCTAAATATGGTACAGCTTTCAAACAAACAAATTAACAATTGTATTTCCACTACCACTACAATGCCCTCTGTGATGGCACTAGAAGCAGTGTCAGTGAAAAATCAACATTTTCCAGCAGAGTAAGTTGTCACAAATAAATAATGCTCAGGGTAACCTGTTTAGGTCTTTAGCCATAAATTATACCACTCAATACAATTTCACACACACATTTTTTTYCAACACACTCAAGGGAAACTTCACCTCATGGTCTGTGACTGCCCCAGTGATGCAGAGATGATACTGTCCCAGACGACACTGGGGAAAAGATACCCACTGGGGCTCAGGAACCACGTAACAAGTACTCAGTAAGATTAACATAGTTGGATAGATTTTCACGCTTAATACACACTTTTTCAAAGTTACAATAAAGCAACAGAAGTTGTCTCAGCTTTAGAAGAGAAGCTGCCAAGTCATTCATAGAACTCCTATGAACTAATAAAGTGTTCTCCGCATATACAGGTCCTAYATATGATGTGTAGGTGGCTTTTACAAGACATGCATAACAGATATCTATGAGTTCTAAAAGATTGCTAATAAAGAGAATAAAGTCAAACCAGCAGCAGCATAAATGTGGCAGTGTTATTACCGGCTTATAAACGCTCATGTGAATCATTACTTGGTTTCCCACCTGCAGATCAAAGTTAAGAAAGCACTTATGTGCCCCCAGTAAAACAAGCCAGCAGAAAGCAGCAAGCTATTCCCTTCTGAAGGGCACAAGAAGTCCAGCCACAAGCACCCAGMAGGATGTGTTCTTGTGCTTGAGTGACAGCTTCAGTGATGCTGCACAATGAATGCTCTACTCATCTACTTCACAATAAGTTTCTTGTACTTGTTTTTCCCCTCCAGTTCCCCAAAAAGAGGCAGCTCAAGCACACCACTACCCAGCTGCCAGGAAAACCAACGTCCCAAATAGCTGCAGTGAATGGCATGGGTACAAGCAACTGATGAAATGTTTGGTAGCTGGTTACCTGCTATTTTATWAGGCACAATGTTTTTATCACCTCATACACTGCATTTATGCAATTAAAACAATGACAGAGATAAAACAATGACAACGATAAAACTTTAATTCAAAGTAATCCAGGAGTTATTCACATGTGAAGACTGMTGGTTCACGAAGACTTGAAATAGAAGGAAAATTAATTTCAGGCAGTAATATAAACAGATGCATCTGAAGAAAAAAAAAAGACTCCTTGGAAAGTCCAATATGTAACTTTATATCAGGCTAGTGACGCATTGATCTATGTGGTATRTCTTCCAGATAAGAGAGGTTTTCATTAAAAAGACTGCACATACACCGATGACTCCTTTGTGACACAAAATTGTCAAAAAGGCCTTTCAGAGTCATGTTCACAGTCCTGGGATTTTTGGCTTTGATTTCAGAAAACAAGAGGCTGCAACAGGCCTCTTAATTTAGTATTTAATGAGGTGTTTAGAGCTTAAAGCCATATACCCATTGAGCAGAAATAAGGCTTTAGTGGTCTAGARCACATTGAAAACTATGCCCTTCTACAAGAAGGTGGAATGGGAACAAGCATACAAAGGAATTCATGACAGTCAATGGCTATTAAAGTTAGCAGCTTCTCCTATTCCCCAAAAATATTTTCAAAACTCTGCATTCTATGGGGGAAAGCGGGGTGTGTGGGGAAATGWGTGAAACAAAATTTTCTGGTTCAGTTTCTTGTTGATCAAAGCAACTGCTCTTCCCCATCACAGAAAGGCTGACATTGTGGTCACTCTCTCATAGGTGTACGTAAATAAGTATCATGGCAGGGGTTGCTTTGATTTTCTTGTTGGTAATGTGCTAGGGATTTTTTTTTTGACTGCATCAGCTGAACTGCAAAGGAATTACAAACATCCTATGTGTATTCATTTGTGGACATGAAGGGAATTTCTCAACTGAATGGCTGACAAGGCAACTCTTATACATTATACTACTTACTGAGCAATTTATATATATCATGTAGAAGCTGATATGCACAAAGTTGACAACAATTTTCATAAACAGACAGATAAACAGAGCAAGCACAGTACAACTTCTTGGAGCCTTGGCCTCTGTCAGGGAGAGAACAGGAAGAACAGGATGTGAAGCAAAGGCCACAGAGATAACTGTCAGCACTTTATTAGGAGAGGGAACGCCACCCAAGGCAAGGTTAATCTAAACAAAAGGTGCAAGGTTCTTGCCGTATTTAGAGTATTTGTGTCTGCTGGCAGGCAAGGGCAGTTCAAGAGAATCAGACAGAAGACATTATCTTTCTAGTGTGTACAGCATTAGATGATGCACTAGTTCCTGCAGATACTTTKGGTCTCCTCACACACTTTTGGAAATGTGGAAAGGAAAGTTGGGAAGGAAGTAGAGCTTATAAGATTAGTAGATATGTGATAGTAGTCTCTCCCTGACTTTGTAATTGTGTCCCCCCCTCATCAATTAGTTCCTATAACTTATGATATGCCTTTCAAGGATACAAAGTCAGCTTTTAGGATACATCCAGCTACTGCAGCGTAATACCAAAGAGTAATGGCAGAGATCCAGTGCTGCATCACACTCCAAAATAAAGATGCTATTCCCCAACTCCATGTATTAATCTGCCAAGCTTCAGCTTGTGGCTAGCTGTTTAACATTACACTGTCTCTGCAGTTGTCTTTTGCTTGGTGGAGACAGAAACAGACCTAAGTACTGGTGGCTACCRTAACAGCCCTGCTTTGCTTCTTTGTCATACCAAACAAGCAGARCTCCTTCAACCTCTCCTTGTAGGCTGCATGCTCCATGCCCCTGACCATCTCTGCATCCCTCTTTGCTGGACTATCTCTAGTTTCCATAAATCACTCTTGAACAAGACAGAACTAACAAAAAAAAAAAAATCTCATCACTGCAGAGCAGATCATAATCACTGCCTTTCATCTGCCAGCCACAATCCTCCCAAGGCAGCCCCATCACAYTGATTCACTTATTCAGACAGCCTTGTGGTGTTGGCTCATGCTCAGCACAGCAACCACCAGCACACCAGCTTCTTTCCAGCCCATGGCTACTCACAGAGTCACCTCCCAGTGCATACAAAAGCACTTAGGGCCCTGTCCTAGCGTGCAGGACATTGCACCTTGACCAGTTTCCCAAGGGTTTTGCTGGTTCAGTAAGACTCCTGTGTACTGAAGCTCTGCCATTCAGCTTATGAATCACCCTTCCTAATTTAGAGTTGGTCCGAGATCCCTTGAGGACATGCTTTATGTTCTGAATGGTCTCCAAAGAATGTTCTGAACACCGTGGGCTCCAGTACTGACCCTGCTTGTTAGCAGCAATCAACCATTTGCTAGCTCTGGCTAATTTTCTCTCCAGTTAACAGTTCTTCCRTCTAGCCCATATGTTCCTCAGGTCAGAGACAAAGCATTTGCTTCTTTTTAAAGAGGCAACTTCAGGGCAAAAGTACATGGACAGCTGTACTTTGGAAGCACAGTCACCATTAAGAGGATCTGGAAAGGTCTTTTGCTCCTATCCATAAGTGTACTGAAGTACTTCACATAATTGTTTGTTTCTAGGCATGACCACCCACATTCATCAGCAGATTTGTCACATTTCCTATCCTATTTCTACTTCTTGGCTTTTAAACACAAAACTGAACTGTGTTGTGATCATACACCACAATCCGTAGATGCAGTATCACATTAATTCAAAGTACACACACACTCTGAAAGCTCTTTCCCACAAAAACTCAATCAAGAAGAGTACTCAGTGTACCTGCACTGCCTTTTGCCTCTTCAAACATCAAATATGGGCTGAGCATCTAATAGTTCTTGCACTCCTCTTCTCTGTCAAACACCAACTTGCTACTGCTTAGGAGCTCACCCCTTAGAGCCCCAGAACATGTTCAGCAGAGCTTCAATGAAATCTAATCCAGATCAGTCTTGACTGGTAGCTAACCCAATAGAAAGGCCTTAGTATGTGGGATTGTCTATGTGTGATTCAACACAGGCTACAGCTGTAAGATTCAGAAGCTCTCAAGAAGACATCTGCATATTTGCACATCTGCCCCATCTTCACCTACACAACCATGCCATAGCAACACAAGGCATTTGGTTTTCTGCTTGCATATGGCACTTAAATTACACATGCAATTAATTAGGCATGGACGGTAACAAGCAAGATTATTCTGAACTAATTCAGGGATTTTAAGGGTTTTTTTAGCTCTAAAAAGTGTATAGCTTTAAATGGTAACAAAAGATGCACATGCATCTCTTTTTTTGCTGAGAGTGATGTTTTCAGAACACACAGTTTTGCAATAGTCCCTATTTTGCATTAGAGGAGAGCTTCAGATGCAAAAGACAATCTTAACACTGAATGTTTAAGGGAGGCAGTGTTTCCTGGTGAAAATTATCACTTCTTAAAAAGGAGACTATTGCTTTCTTCATGCTTGGATTTAAATGCTGAGCTATTTTAAAACTGTTTATGGGGGAAGGGGGGGAGGAATAGTTGCTACACCCAGTGCTGCAGCTCTGACATAAACAYGAGCGCTGATCTGTTACATTTCTCAGTTTTAACACAGTAAACAAGAATGTCCCTGTCAMCCTCTCTCCTCTGAGAAATCTGGCTGCCCCACCACCTTCATTCTCTTGAACTTTGTGGAAATGAAGCAGCAAAAAATTTATCTTAAAGTACATGTTTAAGTCAAGCCTCATTTCCAAGAAGAGGAGAGGAAGAGCTAAGTGCAACCAAGAAATAGTGCTGAGTACAGGGGGATGATGATTTCCCTATCTGGCCACACTATTTCTGACACAGACCAGCACRGCACTGGTGGTCCTGACCACCTGAGCACATGGTGGGTCAAGTTCAGCTTCTGCTGACCAGCACCCCCAGGTCCTTTTCTGCTGGGCAGCTTTCCAGATACTTTTCCAAGCCTGGAAAGCWGCATGGRGTTGTTSTAGGCCAACTGCWGCACCTGGCACTTGGTCTTGTTGAMGCTAAGATCTTTGGCCTCTTCCCAACCATCCAGCCTGTCCAGATCCCCCTGCAGAGCCTTCCTGCCCTCCAGTAGATCAACACTCRCACCCAACACATTTTGGCGTCTGCAGATTGGTTGAGGGTGCCCRCAATGCCCTCATCCAGACCATTGATAAAGATATTAAACAGGACTGGCCCCAATACCACACCTGTCCAAGCCATGGGCAGCCAGTTTCTCCAGGAGATGTTAAGGTCCAGGTAGACATATCCACAGCTTCTCATCCACTAAGTGGATCTCCTTGTCATGGAAGGGGATCAGGTTGGTCAAGCAGAACCTRCCTTTCACAAGCCCATCCTGACTGGGCTGATCCCCTGGCTGCATGTGTCACATGATGGCACTCAAGATAACCTGTTTTATGACCTTCCCTGGCATCRAAGTCAGGCTGGCAGGCTTGTAGTTCTCTGGATCCTGCATTTGGTCCTTCTTGTGGGATGGTGTCAGGCACATTTGCTAAATTAATACCATTAGTGAAGTCCTGATGYTCATGTTGGTGCAATGGATACACCTACTATCTTCTTCCCCCCAAATCTTGCCTTATTAGGACAAGTAGGATCCCTTATACCAGAAGGGTTTTCCAGCTTCTCCAGAAGAGTGACCAAGTCTCTGCTCTGCCAAATCAGAGCAGCTAGGAAAGGTCAAGTCAGCTTGGCAATGCTCAATGTCAATATTAAAGATTTAAACCAAAGAGCTGAGCTCTGTGTAAAGCCCCATGTATTGGGTGTAGTAAATGATCACATGGCAGGACACTCCAGGCCCTGCATTACAGCTGAAAGACAACTRTGACTGTAGAAAATACACATGCAGCTGGGCAGGCTATTGCTCAGGGTGTTGTGGGAAAACCACTCCAGGAGCTGTTCACTGCCTCTGCTCTCAAATAAAGCACTCCCTCACCACACTGCAATTACTCATGTGAAGCCTCTGTATTTGTGCTCAACCAGAAACAAAAACCAAATATTTTTTTTCCTATAAAACCAAGCACATTTTCCATCTATAAAATCAGGCTCCAGTAACAATACAACACACTAGTCCACAACGTAACTTTTCATAAGTGCTTTTTCCAGTGAATAAGATACATAGCTAGGAAAAACATGGAGTGGCTACTAGTCATGCTTAGCTATCCAGGGATTTAGCTCAGAGTCATTCTGGAAAACACGCATACTGAACTGAAAAACAGTATGGGAACAGAAACTGTCTGTGGTCAGAAGAGCCACTGGATTTTCTTCCTTAGAAGAACTACCAAATTGTACCTTATTTCACAGACAGCTGCTCTTTTTTGCAAAACCCAGAATCAAGCAATTAACTGGCAATGCCTCAGATCTGTGTTTCTAGGCAATACTTCTTTCATGGAGAAGAATGCCATTTTGAGAATTTGTTCATCCCCATGCTTTAGTAACAAGAAAATATTCACAATTGATATAGGCACAGGGAAGGACACTCTGGAGATCCCAAAGCATTTAAAAACAGTCTGTCACAGCAACTGCACAGATGATTTAAGAAAGGCAGTAGAAGCATTTGAGCAGAAACACTTCAAAGCAAATAGCTGAGCTGGTTATGTGTGCATTATCTGTATCCAGTTTAATTCTACAAAATTAGTCTGCAGAAGTCCATRTATAAGCAAGGATTAGTTTCAGGCAAGACCAACCAGGACAGAAACTACAAGCAAGTGACCTTGCTAAACACTCCTCAAAAGCTTTACAAAGCACTGATTGTTCACAGTCTTTAGCAAACAGTTCATGTATCAGGTGACTCAATAGCTTTCAGCAYAGTGCCTTCAATCCAAGTAGCAAATAGTACAGAGGGCTAACACCTTTTATGCTCGTATCAAACATTTTGGCTTTTTCCATGGTTAGTCATATTAGTGAGGCAATGAGAATTTAACAATAATCACTTCACATGCACACTGCAGCTCTCAAACATGTAAGAAAAKATGTGCTTAATATAAGAAGGCATCCAGCACTTGGGAAAGTCTGTAGATTCAGTCCTTTATCCAGTCATTTCTAGAGAGGTGGTCATAATTGTAGCATCTGTGTACTTAACCAAACAAAAAACTTATCTACAGCAATTTCATTTCCTTCTACTTTCTATTTCAGTGACAGATACATTTAAATACTTCACAAAGCTTTTAACATTGTTTAAATCTCAGCACAAGTTAACCTCACGTGCCTTTTTCATAAGTTCGTTACTAGGAGGGCCCTTCCATATGTTCTGGAATCTTACCCTGACAGCATGCTTTCRATAAAACCACTGTGCTGTCATTTCACAGAAAGATGTTTAGCAATCACAACTCTAAAAAACAGTAAGAGAGGTTAGCAGGGCTGGGAGGGAGACTGCAGAGACCATAAGAAGCATTTTCTTTCAAGTATTTGGTCTAAGGGGTACCACCAACAGGACGCTGGTTGACCAACGAAGGTTTTAAATTCACTGTCTGAACTGAAGAACGTTTCAGGCTGCATCCTCTGCTATTTGTTTATGAAACAACTAAGAGAGACATAGGATAAAGCCCAGTAAAGATGTGACTGAATCTCAGTAACAGCACGACAGGGTGGATGCTGGGCTTTCAACAACTCCCTCAAGCCTATTTCAGAACAGAAATGTGAGGGTGAAAAAACTGAGTCCTGTCCCTGCCTTCACTGGCACTAATATGGCACACACCTGGTTATGCAAAAGCCACTTCCAGAGTAAACACAGCAGACATTTTTTTGGCTGATTTAGCATACAACCAGACCAACAATCAGGTACAAGGCAGGCAGCAGCAGCAATGCTTTCCCCACCCCCCAAAGCAGACAGCCAGGGCGAAGCTCCAGCCAGGGAAATACAGGCTGCCACAGAGAGGGACAGGCCTATTTCATCTATTTCCATGTCCTCACKGCAGCAACTGCAACAATACTGCAGTCACAGTACAAGTTAGGTCAGCTCCCTCATTTGACTGCCTTGGGTGGGAAGGAGTTTGGCTTGAGCAGGTAGGGGCAGCATGTGAACTCCTCTCCCCTTCCACACAGCACATGAAACCATATCCTGCAAGGCCATGAAAACAAATGAACTCACTCCATGTGTTAAATAAAACACCATCTCTCATATGGCACTTCTAACTGGATTTCCTTCAGAAACAGAATCCTTCTCTCTACCCTCCCCTCAACTGTAGCTTCACATCTTGAAAGCTTAATAATTAATTTCTGCTTTAAATCAAATATAATTCCATCATTCTTGAAACAGGAACTGTTTTATTTTGGTCATGAGCTTAATCACAAAGTGTGTTTCATAAATATTAGAAAGAAAACATCCTTAGCATTTCTTATCACAATGAAGAAGTCAACATAAACTATCCAACTCAATAATAAGAGACATGATAATGCCTCCTCCAATACTGTCAGTCCTCTATTAAAAAAGAAAAAAGATTACCTGGGAGATATGGTTGATGGAGGACTCCATCCTCCGTAGCTGGGATGCCTGGATGTCCAGCAGTTGTAATACATTGTTGGCCAGTGCATTGATCTGATAAGCAACACTGGCTAGAGACTGAGTTGTGTAAGCTTTGGTCTCTTCTAATGCTTTCCTTTTATCTGGAGCCTGTAAAGCAAAAGAAAAAGACATGTGCTTTAGGCCAGGAAAAAGGTGGGGGAAAGGACAGAAACAAAAAATACCATATTTGAAAGAATCTGTAATCAAGAAGGCCTGACGGTGCAGCCAAAATACTTGATCTGCATCTAGATTTTAAAAATTCTAAATCATACGGAGGAGATAARGTATTTGAAAAATATTTAACAATAATAATTTACATGCCAAGAAACAATCCATTCAGTAGGAAAAAAACCACCACTACCGTGATTTGCTGGAGTCAAGTTTCTAAAGTCTGTCCAATCCCTCATTTCTCAAAAAGCCTCCAAATCCCCATGAACACTGAAATGCYCCTTTTGCCATCTCTTATGAGCTYAAGCASCCTGGGCTAATTATGACAGAAAAAYATTTTCCCACATTTGRGTGTCCTCTATTAYACATGCCACCTACAAAGCCAACCCTCCAGCTATGCTGGCTACTATAGACCAGGACAAGGGTGAGTAGAGCATCAGGATGGCATGCACAGAGGCTTCCTGCATGCAGGAGTACTCAGGACTCAGTATCCCTCCTCACACAAAGGCAGAATAAACTTTCCTTGACAGCTGAGAAAGTTCATCACTGACTGAGAAGACACACATAATTTTGGGGTATCAGAAAGGAACATAAGCTTGAAGGAAAAAATACAGGGCAAGGATAGCTTTCCCACTGAAATCACATCTTGCTAAGGTAAAGTCCTCAATCTGTCCTGAGAAATGGCTCTCTAGTCAGAGGGCAGGGTACTGTCCAAGATCAGGAACAGTTWACATGACTTGAGCTGCATGGCCCAAGTAAGTCCCTCCTCTCTGGCAGGATGGGAGATACCAACACCACCTCTCCCATGAAAACACAGACAGAACCTATTTTGAAGTGCTCCCTGTATCACACCTAGGGAGCTGGCAGTGGAAGCCATGTACTTCATTTATTACCCAACCCACAAACTGCAGCTATTCAGAATTTCCTTCTATTTGCAGGAGAGATGCACTGCAAAAGGAGGAGTTTGCAGTACACAATGTTAGAGCTAGGATARCTTCTTCCCAATTTAATATAATAAACAGTAGATCTCAGCAACAAAAAGAAASAGTTCATATTAATAACTCCTTCCAAGTAGATTTCTATTTTTATTGTTGATTTCTTTGAATAACACTCCACACATTGTATGCAAGAGTTACGATGTTAAGCACAAAGCAARGAAAGAAAGACTTTACACTAACATTCAACTGAACCCTGTTTTCCACTTTTCATATACTCATTCATTTTTAAATCCTGCCTCTTATTTTTACKAAGAAAACCAGAAGGCAAGCTATTCATATACATCATAAAAGTTGCATCATGACCTAAATACTGCAACATGTTATGCTAGGCTACATTTTGATTATATATATTTTTAAATATGGTGAATTCCCCCAATCCAGGAATTGTGCTCATATTCATGACTAATATTCCTAGCAATGTTTGACACTTATTAGTGACACCTGACCCTTGGTTAACACCATCTTTCAAACTGAATTCATGTACAGATGCCTTCTCAAATGTGAAGCAGAAATGGTTCAATGTAATCTCTTGCCAACAGGCAGATTAGCTATTGCATGTACTAAGGACAGACTACATAAAACTTCATTTTTTAGTATTTCCAAATGCAAACAAAGCTACCTTTCATCTAAAAAACAGTACTGACATTTCTAGCCATCAGGAAAAAAAATTAGTAAAAGTTCTTTCCCTCTTTAGAAAATAGAACCTGCAGGAAAACTATTAGAGGTTCAATAAACAAACTTCTGAAAGCACTCTGGCTTTCTCAAGAGGCATTTAAAACTTCAAATCGCTGCTAGCAGTGGCTTTAAAAACATTGTGCTACTGAACTACAGCCTAAAGAAAACAACTGATAATTTATATTTGAACTTCCACCACTGTGGAAAACGGTAAAACTGCAGGTAGCAGCCTCAGTGTGTCTGAAATAAAAGGCTTACTTAACTAGACACAACCAATAAAGCAGCAGTCAACATTAGTGTAACTTCATATAAACTCAAGTGTAGATCTGCAGCCTTTACTCAAGCAGTTCTCTTATTAAAAAGTTTCAATTAAGTGCAGTTAAGCTAAACACTAAGAGGTGACAAAGTTACARCACTCCATTACTGAGTGCTGTCAAATGAAAAAACTTCAGTGTATAATACGTTTCTTCTCATYTGCAATGATTCGTTGATTAAATGTCTTGCTCTCATTTGCCTAAGCACCAAATGTTTTAATTATTTGCTCAAATTACAAGTTGGGCAGCAGAATTAAATGAACACAGYTGAGATGTGGAACGCATTTCATGTCCTGTAAGAACTGGATTAGGAACATTTTCAAGCTTTGCAGATAATTCAGGCAATTTCAGTTTGCAGATTAACAGTTTAGATTAGAACTAACTTGACATACAGTCTTCAGCAATTTTTAATGAGAACTGCTGGCATCCACAAGATATAAGCTAAAAGCTTCAYAGACAGCAAAGGTGGGAAGGTAGAAGCAGAAGCCAAGAACTGTGTGACAGAAACAGGAGGGAGCCAGAGGCTCCAATGTTCTTCAACTGTTACTTTCACCTCTCTTTTTAAGCAAAAACTGAAAGCAGAATAGAAAATAACACGTGTTTACATTCAATGCAATAAATAAGCACAAGTTAACTACTTAATTTTAACACAACACAATACTGTCACCTGACTTCTTTCATAATGTTTCAGAATTACTATGCAATCTCATATTAAAAGCTTCAAAGAAACTGTTTTTTCTCCAGTTGTCCTTAATATGAAGGAAAATTTGATGTCCTTTAGAAGTAAAGTGGATATTCCTCACAGAGTATCATAGCTTTTGAAGTTTCCCTCCTGTAAGCTCCTGCCGGTATCCCCAATTCAATTTTAACAGTCATGTTACTATGACAAAATTTCTGTTTGAAATTGCTTTCACATAACTAGGTTTAATACCAAAAAAAAACTTAAAAGAAAAGCTCTCATATAATTTAAAGGGATACCTAAAGAGACAGTTAAAACTGCATGGCAGTCCACATTGCKTACCATGTATTTTTGTCAAATGCAACTTGTATTTTAAAACTTCCTTGAAAAGTTTACATAAATACTATAGTGAAGTCAAAACTGGTTCTGCACCCACAGATAATGAGAACAACAATACAATAAACACACTAAAGAGAGCAGAAGCTTAACTACTGAGTCTTCAGTTCAGTGACATGTCAAGGTCAAATGATGAGGAACCTGTCCATCACTGCAGCTGATCACATTTTACAAGTCACATTTTCTTCCCCTCTCGAAACTACCACCCACACAGGCACATCCCCACAACATTGTGTGTGCATTGTTCAAYCCATCTGCCCTCCCACCTCTGTCTCAGCTAATACCCACCATTTTCCAGTTCACACAGCACACAACTGYATTTACAGGCTCCCTCCACAAATCTCATCAGCTCACACTGCTAATCATCTACAGAAGTCAAACTTTCKGCTGCAAACACAACAGTTCACACCCTCAGTACCTGATGTCCAACCTCTACTCTCCCTCTTTCAACTTCACTTCTATTCACTGTGGTTGAAACTCCCTGTAAGATAAAATCCCCACCAGAACAACTGGTTCCCTTTGACGAAGGTCAGTAGCTCATCAGATCACACCAAAGCTGACTGGCCTAGCAAAAATGAATCTAAATGCCTCTTAGTACATGGAATAGGTTGCTCCACATTTTTCATCTTCAGCTGTTGGAATATGCACAAGTTCAAGCACAGAAAAAATCATCCAGSATCAACTACTAACAGAGAACTGCCCTAAAACAGCCCAATAATCAGTGAGTTAAACAGAGCTCTTAAGTATTCAGTGCCCAATACCTATTCAGATGCTTGGAATTCTGTYCCTGGGCTTGATCACACTCAGCAATCAAGCCACAGGAACAGCTTTACACTCAGATTTATTTGCCTTTGCTGTCACTGCTCATGCAGTACATTTGTGTTTGCTTCACAAAAAAMCACAAGATAATTGTCCAGTTTTAAGTTTTGGTTGTCGTTTTTAAAAATAATTCCACCTATCATTAATTGGTTAAAGAGAAAAATAGGATTGCTACAATCAATTGCCACAGAAATTCAGCAATCTCTATCATGCATTTGCATTCACRGAATGCAGCTATGCAAAAGTCATCAATACAGCCATTAGTATTCTATCTTGTTCATTTCATCGAGTATGAATCGTTGACATTTACAGAATATCCACCTCCTGATAACACAAACACTACAGTCAAGGTTTCCAAGTTCTGTTTCCTTCACTAAGGTCTTGCCATTTTAGCTCAGAAATCCACATCAAACCCAGTCAAAATGTTTAGCCTGTGAGCTTATGTTAACTACAACCTACAGCACCTCATTTCTCAAGTCAATAGGAAATATTTCCACAGAATGGTGAAGGCGTACATTCTGGAACAAGCTTGGAGACCCCTAGACATTAGCTCTTTAACCTCCCTGAGACCTAGCTGGGGACACTCCAAAGTGGAAGGAATGGATTTCTGAAAAGTGGTTTCTCAACTCAGAAAACAGGAGCAGACCTCCTTAAAGCAAGAGCTTGTAACATGATGCRAAACTTCAGATATATGAGTCTGAAGTTGCTGCTTCACTGATCTGATAACGGTTTTAATAACTCAAAGCTGGTCTTGAGGGTTTATTTGTTACTTCTGACTGCTAACAGCAAAAGGCTTGGACATTCCTAAACTATCTCTAAGCACCTCTATTAACAGWAYRTGTTCTTAGACCAAGTATTCCACAYCCAAGCTGCAGTAGTGTGTTTTGGAAAGGTTTAAATATGCCATACACACTAGGTCAGACTCTTGGCTCAGTAGGTGAATGTAATTTATGTTGAATATCATGATCTGTAAATCTCAAGATCACTGTAAATAACTGAGGAGCTACGTACTCAAACATGAGGGCAGCCCACAGATACAGGTTCCCCATTATCTGTTTTACACAGAGCTTCTTAGACTGCTTTGTAAACACACTGMACCATGCTAGACTTTTTGGCTGTTACTGATGGTTATTACATCAGAGTATCAGTTATAAATGAAAGAAGAGAGTCACACTGGCATGTCAAGCCATGCAAGTGCCAGCAGCAAGTGCCACAAGTTTCCATATCCTGCAGAACTTTCRGCAGTCAACTACCTACCTGGAAGCCATCCAAGCAGATCTACACAGGCTGTGGTTATTAGTAGCAGGTGCTCAGYAGGGAGCATTCAGGGTTTCTCTCATCACAGATACAGCCTTAAGGGATATATAACACTMCAAATTGGAATGGGAAACAAAAGTTTCAAAATGTACAAAAATGGGTTGCTTACACAGGKTATGCCATGCAGTTAAAAATAAGAGTATCAGAGAATCAATCAGGTGTGTCAATTGTCTGCTGCAACAGGTTTACAGCAATCCCATTGAAGAAATTCTMTGCAATGCATTAGGCTAGGCAAGACACTTACTTTCAAGGTACTGAGTACATCCCAATAACCAGAGCTATATTAGCCTGGAGTTTACCTGCCTACAAGTTACAAACTGTTCCTCACTGATGAGCACCTCAATTTCCCCACTGGAAAGTGAAGTAAGCCATCAGAAGACTTATCTCRGAAATTCAAACTCCACCTTTGTCCAACATCCTAGGATGAGAGATACCCTCCCACTGMACCAGACAAGGCTGTAGRGGGTTACCAGCACACACTTCATCTGCTACCGTTCTGCAACAYAAGCAGATCACTATCCATATTCTTGTTACTGAACCACTTGCTCTGCCATTCACATCATTATTATCATCAGTAAAAACAACTGTGGGAAATTTAAAAAGCAAGCATTTGTGTGGGGACAAAGAACAGGAAGGGACTTAGTCCAAGTGCAGCCTGATAAAATGACAGGACCAACCCAGCCTCCATATGAAGGAGAACTAAAGCCAAAAAGCCATACACATTAAAGATCACTGGCAAATCTCGACTAAAATTCTGCATTAAGAAGATCAGCACTACACTATGTGCAGTAGGAAAATGTTCAAGGATTTTACTGAGGTGATTTTTGCCACAACGTGTCATTTGGTTGTACTTTTCTACTACTCCTGTGTGTGTAAAAGTAAAAGCTCAAGATTTTAATTACCCCATAGCTTGCAAGCTGTTAATAGCAGCACATTGCAGTCATCGAACACAGCCACCTCCTGTCCAAAGACCTCTCCAGGGGGCTAGCAGTCAATCCCTCACTGAGGGTGAAAAAAAGAAATAGAGCAGACTATTCAACACACCTCTCTCTACATAGAGTGAGAAGTAGTGTCAAACAGAAATATCACAGCTCTCAATACTTAAATAACTRTTTGTTCCAGGAGCATGGAAGAATTTGAAAGCCAGGTAAAGTATGGAAGGATGCCTAAACATTCAGAGCAGTTCTGAACCTCAAGACRCCTCTCACTATAGAAACCCCAAAACTAAAACCAGGATGATTAAAATTCTTTCAAGTTCATTCAATAAACAGTAATTCTTCCCATCTACTAAGGCAGAAATCCTCAATAAACACAGCCAAGCTAGCATCTACAATTCAACTCAAGGGAATTTCCTTCCAGTATCCAAAACAACCCACTGGTATGAAATGATACCATGTCTGTTGAGTTTCTCCAAGATTAGATGCAGTAACTCAGCTTTACAAAACGCAGAGAAACTGGTAGAACTTGAAATCTCTTCTCCCCAGGTAAAGACCTTGCATAATAAAGCTGGCATTCATTGATGGCACCAGAAGATGAKATTATCACCACCACCACTACAATGCAGTCTACACACAAGATTTCAGCCTGCTTCTTTTTAGAAACTCTGTCTTGACAAAAATCATTGACTAGTCAGCTTCTTTATCTCAAGGGTCAAAACACATACCAAATTACTGTTTAACAAAACACATACAGCAGTGTGCAACCAGCACTGCCTGTAATTCGCAAACTCCATTTCAGACAAGCCCTTCCCCCAAATCCTGTACATGCTAGACAATCAGCTAGAAGCAAATCCTTCATTTCCATCAATAATATTCCCCTGACCAGACCTGAATAGCCTTGATAGCAAATTAGCATTTCTATGGGCCGAGACCAATGTAGTCAATTTCACTGTGTTCCTGGCCGTTTTATTTTACTAGAAAGTTGCTTTTCATTCTGTTGATTAACTGTAAATAGAAGAGTCTCATTTTTTTAATTTTTTAATCATCATCTTTTTTTGCAGAAGATAGATAGAGAAAAGCTTATTTATTAACGGGAGAAGTTAATTACAATGGAAAGTTTAAGGTATATACATATATCATATATATATACATACACACTTTAAACAATAAACAACTTTAAAACAAAACCCAACTGAGGAATTCCATTTTAATCCAGGCTGCAAACATTACAGCAAGAAACAAATCTCTCCAATAGGAATGTGATTTGCAAAGCAATGCAGACCCTGACAGATGGAGCCTGGGAAGGTAAGTGCCAGCTGCTCTGTTAGTAGCATTTTCTGCCCAATGCAACAAACAAGGTTCATGTCAGCTCTGGACTAAACTACTCCTCTTATTAAAAACCAATATATATATTATTTATATAYAATATATAAAAAAWTACATAATTTTCAGTCTGGCAAATCAAATAAAAAAGATGTCATAGAAAATACATTGGCACAACACATTGTTACTGTCAGCTGTCACAGTCTGTCTATATAACCATAATGGCATGCCACACTGAACTCAGTGACAGCAGACATGCCCATGTGTCATTTTCACACAACTCTTATACACTCAATTAGTAAGGCTTCAAGACTTCACACATAGCAAGGGTATTTGGTCCAAGTCTTACATTCTATGTTTTACATGATTTACACAATACAAGCTCCAGGACAGAAATCACATATTCTGTTCCYGTAAAGCACTGCCCAATATTAACACATACATTTGCTTCAAAACTACACTTGGAACTTTCCTGCAGTATCTGTGATTTCCCTCATGACATAAAACACAATTTTCTTCATAGCTGACATAGAGCCACCAGCCAGAGCTCCAGAGTGGTGGATTTACCATCCCTAAGGGTATTTAAATTACTTGTAGATGTGGCACCTAGGACATGGTTTACTGGTAGATTTTGCAGTGCTAGGTAAATACCCGGACTTGATGACCTTAAAGGTCTTCTCCAATCTAAACAATTCTAGGACTCTGCAATTCTAATGCCACCCTATGACTGTCAGACAGGAAAATATATCCTTGACACTTCCATAGCAGTCTTCCTCTTTCAACTTTAAGAAAGATACCCAAGGTTTTAGAGTGTGTGATTATTTTCACACACTAGACAGCAAATAAAAGGGAATTGGAGAACTTACAGAGAAACAAATAGAATGTCTCTCAAATATTGATCTTTAGTTTTTGTAAAAGGGTTTGAAATTAAAATGGCTTTCACTTTAGTTTCTTAAGTGATGGCACCCAGCCTCAAATCTTAGCTCATGTAGCAAGACACGCTCCTTGTAAGTCAGAGACTCATTTTTCACTGGGGTATTTTTGTGAGAGTAAGAAGGAGACTTTAGCATTTATTAGTTAGTTTAATATCCTCCTTGTAATATAGTGGCAGCAACACAGAACCAAACTCAAGTTTCTCTAAATGGAGAGAAAAATCAGTACTGGATAGATTTTCATGTCATGCAAGCCTTTGAATCCAGACAGCTTAGAGTAACCCACTTTGGAGCAAAGCTTTTCAGTTCACACTGTGTGAAAAAGTTTTGTTATGTTCATGTTTCCTCCTATGGATTTTGTTTACCTCTTCAGTTTACTCTCAAACACTGGTGACTGCTCACATTAAGTTTTTCATTTCTGTTTTGACAAATCAAACTGAAAGCCTAAACACAGAATACTACAACAAATCTATATYTGAAGACAAGCAACATGCTAAAATTCAATGACCTTCATAGGTAAGCTCCAAAGACTCTCTAGTCCTCCCTACCTTCTAGGCAGGCCAGGAATCATACCAGATAGCATTGAGTATACCAGGTTAAAACAAGATTTAGCATAAAGGATTAAATTACAGACTCACCGCAGCATGTCCTGGTATCACAGATTATTATCACAGACATTCCAGTATTCAAAGGGTGGCTACGAAAAAGATAGAATCTCCCATTTTACAAGTTACTCCTGGGGAGATTCTGATTAGACATAATAGGAAAATTTGTCACAATGGGAGCAACCAGTCAGTCATTAGAATAAYCTCATCAAGGAAGTTGTGAATTCCCCAACATATTTAATATTCAACTGGACTGGGTGCTGGGGCATCTTGTCTAAGAGATGCTTTCTTTTGCCCAAGAAAAGCTGGACTAGATGATTCTTAAGGTGTCCTTCCAACCTGGTATTCTTTTTTATGTCAACAGTACTCTGAATCCATACAACAGGGTAACCTCAACTTCTGTGTGCAAAACAAACACACTGAACGTCAGCACCCGATAAAGGATTGGTCCAAAAACATGCAGGCTCAAAGCTACACTCTGCACTGCAACAGGTTTCTCCCCATGGAGACATCAGATGTTGCAGGACAATAAAGCGGGGAGGGAAGTGGGAWAAGAGAGCACAGAAAGTCATTAGCAGGCCTGTCCAGCTCCAGGGAKAATCTMAAGGCAACAAAATGTAGAGCCAAGAGTTACACTAGCCTTTGRACAATCAGCAAATTTCTGGATTGCACGTGTTCCTCATTCAGGGACAGTTCTCATGTTTAAGAAAGTCACTTCAGACACACAGCTGCTGCCCATATTTTACAGCTCAGGCAGTTCCCAAACATTATAGTATKTTTCAAATTAAGAAAACAATGGCCATTACAGGATCAAATTATCTTCTCATGATTTGTATCACTACTGACTATTTAGTGTCTTGAAGATGAATATACTCAGTCCAGCAGAAAATCATCACATATCTCACTGTATGTAGCAACAGAGACAGGAACTAGTGGATCCCCACAATTTTGTAGCAGCCTGTTTCCCAGCAYAAGACAAATTCTCACATAGCACACAGGTTATACAGTGATCTCACAGTAATAAAATAATTCACTGCAACACAAGGAGTGATTGTTTTTACAAGAACTTGCATGTAAGTGGAGAAAATCAACCTAGTTTCTGTTTCTATCTGATCACATAAACAGCTGCTAATATTGCTCAGACTTTTAGGTACTCCTGGACCTGATCATATGATTTTTATCTGATAGTGGCAGTAAGCACACTACATCCAGCTTCKGTCTCAATAATTATTTTCACTATGTTAAAATTTTATCCTGTAGTTAGCAAAAACATTCCAAAACCTTAGATGCAGAAGCTCATTTACATACTGGATTATGTCAACAGCAGCAAGTAGAAATTTGTCTCTTCTAAAAACCACACAAAACAGAGCAAAACAGATAGCTCAGGAGAATGGAGAAGGAGGAGTAGGAAGGGTGAGTCAATAGTATCATCGTTTCTTTTCCCCACCCAGAAGCAAAGAACACATAACCAGAACTAAATACATACGGTAATCTCCACATTCAGCAACAGGTAAACCCTAACTTACAGAAACCAAGAGAAGGCAGCAAGCAAATTCTTTAACAGGAAATACAGCATTAACTTCAGGAGTGAGGGAATTGCTTTGTTTGGGTTTTCTAAACAAAGTCCTTGGTGAGACAGTTTCTGTGGTGTCAGCTAGTACAGCAGTCTAGTAAGAAAAACTACTTCAGAAGGCAAAAATATGCCTTAAAGATTTAAGGCTCAAAACCTGCTCTTAAAACTGCTCAAGTGAGCAACTTTCTGTAGAAATACAGCTGCAAGGCCTCTGGCAGACACAATTACAGCAACATTTTCTAATCAGTGTTGAAGTTGCACTGGTGTTTCTAAGATGCACCTTTACATTTTAAAGACTGCTTTCCCTTCAAGTACAGTGTGGAGGAGGACAGATTCAGGCATATGCAGGAGGTGCAGAGTCATACAGATGCCAGTAGAGCTGCACTTCATGCAACCAGATGCGTAAGAACAGTCATACCTACGTCACTCCCTGTTTCCCCCCTCCAGCATCAAAACAAAACCTGAACTATTCTATTTTAGAACTTGTCCTAGGGCCATCAGGATCTTGCCATCAGGCCACCTTGCTATCTTATCTATAATCAGCTTGMGAGGCCTTACAAAAGCCATAGAGGAGCTGTGTTCAGAGAAACAGTGCCCTCACAACAGGAACACATCACCGCAGTTGTGTATCCACCCATACCCACACGGCCACTATGTCTGTATCTGCACACCCAGGAGGAAGCTGAGCTAAAACACAGAGGAGGCCAAGGGAGGACATGTACAACAGTGGAGCAGCATGTGGGATGGTGGATCTGGCATTTCCAACTGCTTCAAAGCTTGGGATGGCCTCTCTACACTGTAAGAGGCAGAAGTAGTAGTCCAAGAAAATTTCATGCCCATTAAGTCTGCTGGTAAGGCTTACTATCACAGATAAGACTCTCACTATGATGTGAGCATCTGCAAGCAAGCCCAGGATTGGAACAATTACATTTCATATGCTCTGTTCAAAACTCTAATTTAAAACAGCAAGAAGTGGCCGTGTCAGTAGAGGGGGGAAAAAAGCAGCTATACTCTAAAAACATGCTCTTGTTTTAACCAAAGAATACATAGTATTTACATATAAATGAAATCATGTATGAATAGGGGGACAGAAAAGAAAAAAACTTCTTRTACAAAACCAGACTAAAGACTGAAGATACATCCATAGCAAAACTGAAGACTGGTTCTTTATACCACGTCCCCTCCTCACTAGCTCTTGGGTTAGAGTACTGCTTTTCAGCTTCCTGCCTTGCTGTGTTTCAAAGGAAACTGGAAAGCACAAAAAACCAAACAGACCGACAACAAACGTGTTTTCGGTTCAACACTACAGAAATTAATTTTGCTATTCACAAAAGGAGCATTTTCTTATCATCATGGATGGCCACATTTTTGCACCCATTATACTTAAATGTTGATGCATTTTTCTTAACTTTCACAGTGGTTGTTTGAATTTAGACACTTTCTGAGGAGGCAAGAAGCTTAAATGAGTGCCTTTGCTCATTATTTATGTTCTCTATTTGCATAACTCCTGCACAAATGCTCCATTAAACACCTCTTCCCCTCCAAGGCCAATTTTAAAAAGCTCCTGCTTTATGAAGCTGACAAGTATGACTCACAGTATTCCCCACATTCATTCCCCCAGGCCTCGTGGGATGTTATGCAGCCAATAAGTACCTGTTCCAGTTCATACTCCCCCACTCCCACTGCTGCTGCTGTAACTCCTCACAGCAATCTGCGAAAAAAATAAAGCTACTTCCCTGCTGTAGCAGGAAACAAATAGTAACAGTGTTTGCTTTTCATATTGTCCTYCTCAGCACCACAGTTAGCAAGAGAGTGGCTTAACACAATGAAGGAAGGTTACACTCTCTCTTCCTTATTCTTCCTGKGCTCTCACTCCCACCAGAAACTTGGGGAGTTTCTCAAGACCCTCAAACTGCTTTTCAATCATCCTTCAAACCATTCCCATTTCCTGTCAGCAATCAGAACGTTATTCAACACAGATTATAATTTATCTATTTTTAAAGCTCCTTCCATGCCCAAGGAACACATTTAAACACTCCATACATACGACATTAAGGACCAAAACCAGCAACTTTTCTCTCCAGCAGATAAGCCGAAATCAACAGGTACCATATACYTGCATACTAAGCTTCTACCCCAAATAAACAAGCTTGTCCCATAAAATACCTCCCTCAGTCTCTGAACAGTCAATATTCATTCACTGCAGAGGACTGAAGWAGAGCTGATTTTACAGTTCTTGTTAACGGACAGTTGGTTTGCAAAGAGGAAATGTGTGCTAGAAAGCTTTCYATTGGCTGTTACCATTCTCCATTGGTTAAAGGACAGGCTGATCAAGAGGAATGAAACACACATTTAGAAATGACAGCCACTACTGAAGAGATATGAGACTTTTTACAAAGTAAACTGCATTGTATGAGCCCAAGCTCCAAATCCATCTACGGCAATAACAACTTCCCTAACATCCAAAGTTAAAGACACCTTAGAAATTAGATTCAAAATCTGTTGCCATTTAAGACAAATCTCAGGACTACTGCGGCAACCAGATCATTTCAGTGCTGGGAGAACATATGGTGTGCTGCAGCAGGAAACACACCCACGGTATTTGAACAGARCCCTTGTAGAGCCAAGCACTTCCAAACCAGACGCATATTTTATCTAATGCAGCTAAAGCCAGCATCATAGGAACAATAGCTCCTCCCAGAGATTTAGCAATCCTGCAAGTCAGACAGCAAATCAAAGGCTGAACAATCCCCAGCCAAGTCTCAAAGACCTTGCCAATGTGAATGCATTGATTCACTGTATCTCTACTTGTTAGTCTGATACCCTCTAGACCTTAACTAATGCATCATCCAAACCACCTGCCATGAGGCTTCTCAGTGGAAACCCTGAAGGTTATAATCATATTTTATAAAAACCTTTAAGGATCAGGCCCACCTCTGCTTTGTGGACACATGCAGGTTCAGGGAACGCCATTCCTCTTGACATGTGCAYTTTTCCTTATTATTTTATTTAGCCAATTTTACTCCTTGGTCTCAAAAGAGTAACCAAAGGGCCAGCTTCCTGAAGGAGACAGGTTTCTAATAAAAGAAAAGGGTTGGCTGCATGTAAATGTGAGAGGCCTACTAAGAATTTTACTAATAGGCAGAATCATGTCAGTCCCACCCCACAATGTCTTTCCAGCTGTATTCCATTTCCTCTGTATCCTACTCATCATGGCTTCCTCAGGTAGTTACAGACTACTGCAGAGACAAAGCTTTARTCTCAACTCTGTGCCAATAAAGATAATAAAAAAAATGTGTATAAATGTCTTCAGTAGCTGCAGGTTTCAAATTATTCAAACGCATGCTGGTAAAAACTGTCGGAAAGGCATCATGAAAAATAGCTGTATAATATATGTTGCAAGGCAGTAAAATATGCAGTTAAATAATAGAGATTTAATGAAAAGAAATAGGCAAGGGAGTATAGGTTTCCARACCAGATCTGAAATGAGATAAAGTCAACAACAAGAGAGTTTCAAAGGCAGAAGCTGTGAGCAGAGCACTCTTGTGCCAATGGCAGAAAAAGTGCAAGTCCACAGTGTTTGGCAGCAGGAAAAGAGTAAGTGAAACAAAAGATCTAACAAGCTATCTGCAGCAAGCAGATAGAAATCACCAAATTCACATTAAGCTCATAGCCTAGGAGAAGCACATGGAAAAAGAGCAATGTCACTAGCAATACTTAGTGACATAAGAGCAACTAACATTACTAGGCATGTGAAAAGACAAGCATGGCATTCTGCTACTTAGATGTTCATGCAGTAATCTGATGCACCTGCCTGAGCACCTTGATCTTTTCTCGCCTATTTGTTTAATGCAGATGTTTTCTTATCATAGGCTCCAAAAAATGCAAAACTATTGCATGAGGACCACAGCTCAAGTATTAACTTGTAGCACACCTGCTACAATAGAGKCAAATAAGATGCACAGCTGACAATGATTGCTGCTTGGCAGCACAAATACTCCTTGGCAGATTTGCTGACCCCAAAATACAACAAGGAGATCAGAGAACGAAAGTGAAGATATGCATCTGGTAAAAGATCGTCTCGGGGAAAAAAAGCCAAAAAAAAACCCCCYACATTTGCCTGATAAGGCATAGCTTAGAAAAAGCATTATGTGAAACACTGCTGCAAAAGTAGCTAGCAGAGTCTACACTTCAATTCTTTTCCAAGAATTGTTATGCTTCAAGTAGTAAACAAACATCTCTTTTTCTGGGAACTATTTATAACTTTAAGACCACCCAGTAAGAACATTACATTCAACTATAAGGATGTCAAACCAACATTTGTTTTAGTAAGACTCCTCTCTGAGAGGCCTTCCTGCTTTCTTAACAAAAGCAGGAACAATATCACATTTTATTCCTATTAGTCTTTGAGGTTACAATAAAATTAGGACAGTGATGCAGACTCTTCCCCAAGATTTCTTTAATTGTACATCACTACAGTATCAGAGCTTCCTTGCACACGGAGCAGCGTATTTGCACTTTAATTCTGCCATATAAAGAGTATACAGCAYTGCTTTTTTTACCCTGAGAGAGGGAGGGATGACACTATCACAAATATATCTGCTACCTTAACATAAGAAACACAAGAAGGATGCAATTTCATTGAAGAAGAGACAACCTTTACTGTTCTTTCAGAATATTCCACAAGGTCAGAAGATGCAGTATGACACACATCATCTGTGGAGGTTACGAAGAGGCTTTATCATAGGAAAGGCTCAAACCAAGGGACATTTTGATTTGCAGATAGTTTTCCGGTTTGTCAAACCCCAGCACATACTAAACACATTTGATCTGGAACCTTTAACAAAAATATTATTAAAAATAAGGTCCCCTTGAAAGTAGTCAATCTTTTTCAGAGTTAAACTAACCCACATTTTTAGCTTTGCCAGCAGGTTACCTACCAATTCCAACCACTTTAACACAAACTGCTGAATTTTACAAGTTGTACCAGAAAATGCTACACTCACGCTTCACTCCAAGTTAGAAGCCTCACGCAGGATTCCCCACCCCTCCTTTTCTTCTAAAGCATCAGCATCATAGTAACAAAAATTTGCTCTGCAAAGCATGCATGGCTCCTGTTAACAGCATCAAGAGCKTGCATAAGTAATGAGCAACACTACTTACACAGTCTCAAGCAAAGGTAGCATCTACAGTCTTATTAATTAACCCAAGGAAAATAACAGAGTCCTTCTAAAGTCTGAAGCAAGAATTTGGAGTTCTGCTTTCATCTGCTGCACAATAAATTGATTCCTCAAAGAGCCCACCTGTTAGAAATGCTGTATCTTCTCTTTCAATACCTGGCACTAAGCTGATGAAACACTTGACTGAGCCCCTTCAGCACAGTCAGGAGATGCTCACAGGCTGGAGGTGCATGAGGAAAGGCACCTGCAGGTACCATCTTGCTCAGAGCTGTGCTTAGGAGCACACCATGACCTATTCTCCACAGCACCCTGGTCTTGGCTCTCAAGAGCTCTCCGCAAGTTTTGAGCTGCAAAGGGCTATTTCTGCAACCCACAGAAGGCATCAATTCTCTTCGGCAGCTGCCTCACCAGCAAGGTCAGGAAAAGGGAAGAACCACACAGAGGCACAGTATCTACTATTTCAAATTCAGCAGTTACTTCCCTTTACTTATGGGTGGAGGAAGGGAGGATCCCCRTGAGGAAGCCCACCTGCCTCTGTCACCAGTGCTCAGATTTGGGATGGGTTAGAAAGGAAGACCACTCTAAGGAACACAAATACTAAAGACAGCAAGAATGCTCAGGTAATTATGAACAAGCCAGGACACTGAGCAAGCAGTGGCCCACAAGTAATTTCCTACCCCGCAACAATAAAAACACYACTGTGCTCCTTTAAACAAGTCACTAAATAAGAATTGAACACCAGCACTGAGAGAACAAGATACCCCCTTATCCCTCAAGGCTGTCTTGTTATGCCGCGACTGACACTTCGTCCAAACAGTTGCCAYCCCACGGTTCTGTAGCTAAGCAAGATTTCAGTCATCAGAAATGTCAAACACAGACTGCTTTCACTAATGAGAAATAGAGCAGCATCTTCTCGTGCCTCTGCCAAGACCCACCAACACGCAAACAGTACTGTGAGCATTATGTAACTCCAGAAGTCCGCATAGCAAAAAATTAGAATCTCGAGGTTCTTAGGAGAGGAAATACGTAGAATTCTTTAAAAGTAATTGCTGCTAATGAGTTCAATTATGATTTCAGGTGCATATTTTCCCAAGAGAGTCATTACATTGCCTCTGTGCACATTGTCTCTGTGTTTCTCTGGATACCCACTTTTTCTGTGTTGCAGTATAACAGAGGCAGTCTGGAAAGGGGTGGGGTGGCAGGGGGAGCCCTTGTGAACAGGACTGGAAGTCCACACAATCAGGTTCTGTTCCCAAATCTGACAACATGTCCCTATATGACCTTCCATGAGCCAGTTATAAATTCCATGTCTCCTCTTATGCTTTTGTAAAATGAAGACAGTTCAAACTGCTAAACAAAGTTGCATCAGTTCTTTTGTTTCAGAGTTCAGAGGTTTTTTTCTGTTAAACTTAGATTAGATACTAACAGGAACTTTGCCCTCAGAGATACAACACTTCCTACTTGCACTCAGCCTGCTCCTGTACTCTTACCTTCATTACAACAGCCTTCATTGTCCACTTAATGAGACCTTCCCAAGGCCCATCTATTTTCTCTTTACCGTAACAGCTACTTACTGTAACAACCTCCCAGAGAACCAGAGGGAAGTATTAGATTGTTACACCACTTATTCACACTTCTTTATTCCTTCCAACAATTCCACAAGGCTGTGCACAACAAGAGCTGCACAGGGATAACACATATCATACTGACCACAAGACAACCTGCAAGCTTCTGTTTGTGCACTGTGGAAGGAAGAAGGGAGCGGAGAGTGTTTCCTTTGTACAAGAGACAATACACACCTGTAAAGGCTTATCCTAATCCACTTTACTCCGTCTGATCAAGGTAGCACATTGCTGACAAGATGATCTGCTGAAATACTACWCAAAAATGGAGCAGGAATAGCAGACAACATCTTGCTGGCTTCTTAAACCAAATGTACTAAAATTAATGGAAACATTTCAAATTTCGAAAAGCTCATCTCATATCATCATCTACCTCCTTTGGACAGAAACTGGACATGSAACACTAGGATTTGTTTCTTTTAAACTCACCAGCAGTTTTAGTAAAGTTACACTACAATCTTATGGCTACTTTCGCGCTAAAGCTCTATTTTCCAAAACACAAAGACACTTGTATAAACACAGAAGACCTATACAAGGCACAGAAAATCTACAAGCCTAAGCCATCCACCTGCACCTCTATTATAATTTTTAAAAAAAGCAAAACCATATACAGAACAGCCAATGCCTTTCATACTGCTGGCAAACATTAGCTTCAACTACCTTAGAAAGAAAATTACTTAAAAGTACAATGCAACACCTTTTCTTAAAGAATATTATTTAAAGTTACAAAGCATAATAGATGATATATTCATATTTTATCTCATTGCTCTCTAATTTTGAACTGTATTTGGTGTTACAGAAAGTGAACTAGCTTAATTTGTTTTTGTGAAATGTTTCAAATTTACCAATAAACCCAGGAAAGAAAAAATATTTTTAAAACACAGTATTTACTCTCAATACAAACTAATTAACCTATGAACATAAAAGCATGCAAGTTCTCACAGCACATAAAGGATTTGTATTAGTGACAATTTAAGAAGTTTATCCTTTTAGAGCAGCTCATTTCCTGAATTAGACATTCTGAGTGAACTTCCTTGTACTGTACCAAGTTAAGCCACCTTCCATGTGCCAGGCAATGAATTCGAGTWTCTGACCAGTTACCAGCATTTAAAGAAAAGCCACCAAAAAAGGTTCATATGTGTTGAAAAGCAAATATCTACTGCACGGGAAGTACAGAACATCAAACTTGTAAAACAAAGAGTTCCTCTACACATCTTGAAAGATAACACAAATATTCATTAAATTTATTGTGTATTACTTCTGTTCMATGCCACACATTTACTTTTCTACCAACTGGAAAGATACTTTAATTTTTTTTGCAGTAACAGTTAAACTGAAATTTGTCCATGCTTTTGTCTGTTTTACCCAGAACAGCTTGTTAATTCACCGTTCAGTTTCCACATACCAGTAAGAAGCTACTGAAGGAAGTAACATGAYAAAAAAACACTCATTTAGGCAACACAGCACTTTCTTCCTTAAAAGGTCTCTCAACTTATTTTTCTAAAGCTGCTAAATCTACTCACTTGAGACCATCAAGATAAAAATTTACACAAGGAGCGCAAGCTATTTGTTTAGAGATTCTCACAGTCATATTAAAATTATATTTGAGATTAAAATAAAAAATTACGAATGGATCTTCAAGTGGCCCAGAAGCAAAGAGACTGATGAAAACTATGTATCTACATATGAATAAAAAATGCTATAGGGCACACCTGATTTACACAGTAGATGAGTTGTAAGCAGAATTTTATAGCACGGAGAGGCCTCTCTGGGATACACCAGTCAACTAAAGTTGTTCAAAAGGAAGTCGTCAGTGCAGTAACACAGCAGAAGCTGACTTCCTGTGKCATTCTAATGCTTCATAAGCTAGTCATTGTAAAGAAGTTCCTTAAAACACGAAGTTACTCAATACAGCCAGAGAAATGACTAGAGAATCTCTACGGAAGTTAGTATTTTTCAGGTGAAGAACCATAACTAGAACTGTAAATGCTTTAACTCCTTGCTATTTCTTCATTAAGTAGTACTGATCAAGTTCGCACTGTTCAGGATACTGATGAAACTCCTCACTAACATCCTCAGCTTTATGCTACATATTTTCAGATAACATTTGGCTTACAAGCACACCAAAAGGGACTAGTCCCAGAATATACCTGCAGGCAAAAGGATTTGGGGAAGACATCAGCTATGGGAACCTACATTTTGAAAATTCTAAAAATATACATCTATCTCTCTATATAAGAAAAACTAATTCAGAAAGCAAAAATATGCCTTACAGATTTAAGGTTCAAAACTTGCTCTTAAAACTGTTCAGAGTTTAAGCCTCTAATCTAAAACARGAATCTAATTTTCTACCTGCTTGTTGTTGAAGCTTCCAACCAGAAACATCACAGATTTTAAATCCCGTCAGAGATTACATATACTAATGTATTTATGACCTTTTCCTTCTACTCAAAGCCAAAATCACCACCRAAATATCACAACTTACTGCAGTTGCTACATTTGGTTTTCCTTCCCTTTTTCTGTCTCCATTTTGCTCCCATTCTTTCCAAGACTGCCACCATACTGCACTTTCCTTTTAGCACCGCAGGCCTTCCTTAGAAGCTTACTTGCTCTACTTCTCATGAATTCTTTTCCCTTCCTAACAGATAAACTTTCTAGATAACCAGAATACACATGATCTGGAGGGCAAACTGTGTTACCAGCTGGCATTCTGATATAGTCACAATGTGCCTTAGAAAGAAACTGCTTCCTGCTTTTCAAAGAACAGCAATTTTCAACTTAAGATTCCTGAATGGTGTCATCTTTCCTAAACACTTTCAGCAAAAGGATACTCACTGTCCATATAGCTATATTCACCATCAGGGAGCCAAATTCCAGTCAGGTTTTTTCTCCCATTTCTCATTTTYTTTTTTTTTTTTTTTTTTTTGAGGAATCCCTAAAGACATTGAAGACAAGTTGTTTTCCTCAAAAACTCAGCACAACTGAAATTTTACCAGAATTATTATCATCTTAAGTAGAAGAAACAGAACAAAATTCCCATATTTTCAAATGAAAAACACAGCAATAGCTTGAATAAGCAATATTAGGGGTGGGAAATTACCTYCCTGATTAAGTCAAGAAAGAATATAAACCAAAACACTGAGAACATCATTCTGACTGCTATTACAATTACTACAAATCGTGAGTGTCAGAACTGACAAATCTGTTTCCACCTCAGTGGCACAAGTCAGAACGGATAACAGTACACAGTAATTTTTGCCACTATGGAGCACTTAGGTTTTCTCACAAAAAAAGAMGAAATCCCCCCAAATTCAAAGTGGCTGAATTAAACCAGATACATGCTACCAGTTAAGTTACAATACATAGCTACTTGTGAAGTATTTTAACATTCACTTCATGGACAGGTTCTCTATTCTGGTCTGTCATTTTTATAGAATGCTCAATTACATTAAACACACAGATTTTGTATTATATGTTTGTTAAGCCTCTTCCTTTCCTTTCCTCYCTTGCCACCCCACAATACTCATACTCCCAGATCTCATAACCCAGTGCCCTGTGTCATATTGCCTAATCCGGCAGTGGCCCCACCACCCGCACTGGCAGTATAATCTGTTCAGTAGTCCAACTGGACAGCAGATGGCTTTGCATCAACTGCTGATTAAAAAAACCACCTCCATCAAACATTTTAAAAAATACATAATTTTATCAGTACATTTACCATTTTTACTGAACAAACACACAATACATGTAAAATACAAGCAAAGTATAAATTTTGCAAAGCAACTGTGCAAGACTGCATTRGGAATTTTAGAATTTCAGCTTCCTTTCAAAAGGAGTAAACACAGCTGTATACAGATAAAACAGACCTCACCAATCCCACAGCCAGCTGACCTTGATACTTGAGGTGAAAATGAGCTGCCAAATTAAAAAAAAGAGGAAGAGGGAAAGCCACCCCAATTGACCGGATGGGAATGTGCTCAAGTGGGGTTTTTTTGTTTGTTTGTTTGCTGGAAGAAAGAAGAGACAAGTTTTATGACTCTGAAGAAAATGTAGCTGAACATTCTCTATACCTTTCTGACATAGGGAAAAGTCAGGAGTAGGAGACACGTCAAAACTTGTGCTGCAATTACCATACTCATGTATTTGTCATTTTTCCCATGAGTAAAACCAAATGAACCTCGCCTCTTAGAAGCATTTATATCAGCAGCTTTCTTTGGGTGGAGCAAACAACTCGGAAACATAAATAGGCATTAACTCATACTACCTCATGTACCACAAAAAAAAAAAAAAAAAAAAAACATGCACTCTTTCAGTCATATTCAGTAGATGATCCCATCCCCAGGTACCACAAAAAAAAAAAAAAAAAACAGAACTTGAAAATATGGCTTGTTAGAGCAGTTTTAATTCAAATATCTCATTAAAAAATCACTTCATGTTATTAAAGATGTGTTTCCATATTTGCTGCTCCATCACTGAAAACAGTAAGACAGCATACCAGCAGTTGTGGATAGTACAGACTTTAGTAACCTGTATTAAATACTCATCACAGGTGCTCTAGTATTAGATTCAACAAGTTCGCTGTACAAGCTGTCTAGTAAGTAAAGTCTTGTTTATCTGCCTTTCCTCATCCAGTTTTTTACTAATAAAAAGTTGAATTTCAGCATCTCTGGATGGTTCTGCAKCTGGATCAGTATGACCAAATATGCAGACTTACAGAGTCATGTGATGTAAATCCTGAAAAAATAATAATAGTAAATTGTGCTTAAAGTAGTTTCACAAAAATACAGATTTAAAGCAAGGCCAAGAAGTATTGACAAGCTACAGGAGAGAGAAAAAAATCCACAGCGACGGTGGAAAGACGCTACAACCAATGGAGCCTCTTCCAGCAAGAGACCCTGTGTGCAATCAGTGTTGTAGGGTGCTASAGCCGGGCAGGCTGCGAAAGGCACAGATTGCCATTTTGAAACACCGCCTCACGCTCGCACAGCGGTGCCAGCCCACGGGCAGCCTCCTGCCCCCGCACGCCGCTCACGGCAGCGCTGCGGACCCGCAGCGCCGCGTCTCCCTCGGGCCCGCCGGGACCCGCACGCCGAGAAGGACCCGGCGCGGATCCCCCGCGCTCCGTGATGTCACCCGAGTGCGGGGCCCCTTCCGTTCCGCTCCCCGCGCCGCTGCGGCCCCGGTGGAGCGCGATGCGGGGCCGCCCGGCACCCGCGCCCCACGTGCGGTGCATCCGCCCCGGCCGCCGCCACCCACAGCCGCCCGGGGCCCGCCCGCGGCCCCCGGAGGGAGCCCCGCGCCGGGAAGCCGTGGGGAAACCCGGAATACCCGGTCTGAGCCCGCCACACGGAGAGGCTCGGGGGCCCTCGCGCCTCGCTCACCCCCACCCCGGCCCTGGGAGGTCTCCGGGATGTGACTCATGATAAATAAATACAGAGGGGGGGGAGGAAAAAAAAAAAAAAAAAAAAAAAGCCAGACACACCCTCGGAGCCGGACTGACATAATAACCCCCTCCCTTCCCCTCTGGAGCGGGGGAAGGGAAGCCTAGCCGTTCAGCTGGGAAAGTTGAAAGAAAAGGCAAACCCAGGGGACCGGCTGTGGGGCGGGAGCCGCGGCGAGGGCAGCCAGGCGCCGCTGCCCCTCGGGCGGCTCCGGCCCCGCCGCCCGCACCGGAGAGCCGAGCTCCACCGAGCCCCGCCGCCGGCCCCCGGTGCGCTGCCCCGCCGCCCCTCACCTGGATGTAGTTGTTTTCGCAGTAGTCGGCGACTCGAGTGAGGTTCTGGTAGCTCTCGAGCAGAGCCCGCTTGCCAGAAGGGATTTCCTCCTCTAGCAACATCTGCAACTCTGCCATTTTCCACCCCTCCGCATCGCTTCCTCTTGCATTAAAGAGACAGCAGCAGCGCCGGGCTCGCAACCCGCCTGGTATTGTGGGATTCCTCCTCGCCTCGCTTTCGTGAACGCTCGCTTTCCCCACCCATCCTTCCCCCTCCAAGGGGAGGGGAAAAAAAAAAAAAAAAAAACAACACACCAAGAAAAAGAGGAAAAGCCCGCCCCTGCTGTGCGGAGGCCGCCGGGAGCTGTAGGCCGGGCTGGTCGCATGCGCGGGGCGGGCGCCGCTGATGGGCACCGAGCGTGGGCCGGACGGAGATGGCGGAGCCCGGAGCTCACCGGCCTTAGTGGCCCCTGCGGCGGGAGGGCGGCGGCCGGGCTGCCGGACTGTTGAGAACCCGGGGACGAGGGCAAGCAGTGGTGTCCTTCCCCCGCCCCGCTCGGAAAAGCTCTGACCCCACACTAATCTGTAGGCAGTGCTGCCTCTCTGCAGGAAAGACCAGAAGGGTCTGGAGGGAAGCGCTGTTCTCGTTATGTGGCCGTCTGACAGGCTAGAAATATGGMAGATCACAGAACCACTTAGGTTGGAAAAAAGTCTCTGAGATCATTAAGTCCAGCCTGTGACTGAATTCCACCATCATGTAGCCATGTCCAGTGTTTCCTTAAACACCTCCAGGGACAGTGACTCGACCACCTCCCAGGGCAAACCATTCCAAAGATGACAAAAGACTGGTAAGATATTAGAGAGATCACAAGCTCAGGCAACTGGTCTCTTCCMGGGAGTTATCCCCTGAGAGGGAGGGAGAAATGCTGAATCCAACCTGTGTAGATCTTCACGCAGGCCTGCTCCGTATAACAATTAGCGATTGCCTGGATTTAGGTTTGTGAGAAGAGCTTAAATACTTGACTGAGATAATCACGGTATTCCTGCCACTCATTTACCTCAGTTGTTAATCACTGTTCAGGGCCTCCTCTGGCTGTTTGCAAAGGTATGGAAGACAAGGGGTCAGGTCTATTTAGTACAATCTTTTTTACATCTGTGTTTTTTATCAGCAAAATCCTGATTCTGCAGTTGTGCCAGAAGAGAAACCAATAACAGCAGGTGACTGCTCTGCTGGGATGTCCATGCCTGCTTTTGCAATGAGTAACAGGCCCAGAAAAAGCCGTCCCAATGCCCACTATTCATGTCATGTGCTGTGTATCTGCAGTTATGAACATAAATGGAGTTAGTCCTTGCATTTTAGTAGTTGTCCCAGAGAAATCCACACAGCCATGGATGTCAGCATATTTCAAAAACAAGTACTCTCAAGCACATTATAGTAAGAGCAGACTGCCTCATCTCTGCATAATTGTATTTTACATGTYCTGCTGTTTGCAGCCCTGAAAACTGATCAGGATGCTTTGGTGTACCTGCTTCTGTTTCTAATCAAGATGGAGAGGGAAAAAATTGATCTCCCTTCACCTCTGAGGTCAGCAAAGTCCAGCATTTCAGCCCAGAACCGTAGAAGCAAGGATGAAAGGTAGGGAGCCTGGGGAGGACCAATGGGCCTGGAGAAAGTCTTTGCAGCTGGAATTGCAAAGAGCACCCCCTGTCTGGGAGCAGCTAGGCGGGTATCCAGAAAAGTATTTGAGAGCTCTTTGAGGAAAGGAAGGAGCTGGTACTTTTGCAGCATTTGCTGTGGAAGASAAATGCATCTACATTGCTATCTTCTGATGGATAACTTATTTGGCAGCTTAGCAAAACTGTTTCTAACATGGGTTCAGTAATACTCCTTAGGACTGCATGTGATTTCTAACAAAACATTTTATTTTGGATTCCTTTTAATGTAAAAATTCTGTTTGTTCTGCAACTGTATTTGAGATACTGACAAGCTTTAAATGTGTCCCAGGGCAAGTGTGACCAAACTTCCCTTGGGCACTGGCTTCTCCTTGTTTCTAGTACTGGCTTCTTCTTGTTTCCAGCTATATATAAATCAAAGACAAATTTGATTCTTCTATTCAATCTGGCTGCAAATTGCTTAACACCCATTGGCTTGGATGAGTCTGTAATTGCCTACAGATCACAGACTGGCTTCACAGACTGGAAGCTGTTAACATCCTCAAATGTAGCACAACTGTTGTTGGCCCTTCTTAAAATGTTATGGCTGTCTCTGTCAAAGAAACAGTACATGTGTGGGGCCTTGCACATCAGTTTTCTCAATATGAGAAAAATGAATGCTGTGTATTTTGCTGAATGTAAAGTGCTTCACTTTGGTGGGCAGCCTTGACCTACAGGCCCATGGCAGGATGGCTGAGCGGGCAGTGGGGGTTCCCAGGAAATGCATCCACCTCAGACAATGAAACAGTGGCTCCAGGAGAGCTTGCAGCCTCATGCCTTGCTGTGACTCTTGTTCTGAAAGGCCTTGCACAATTCCCACCAACTCTACCTCAAAATGTTCTCACCATTCAAGAAGACCTTGAGAAGGAGCACGTCGAAGGTCGCCACCTTGTGACAACTGCGTTGAGSCTTTTCTGCAGCCGGGCACAGCCGGGCGTTTTCTCCACGCCTGCAGGATAGACCTGGGGTAGATAAACAYCCAAACTGGCTCAGGGTCGGCTCCAGCAGGACCTTTTAACTGGATGCCATACAACCACGGTAGTGCTGCTGTGAGAGCCATGCAATGTAAGATGTACTTGTGAAGGGAATTGTGGTGTGAATATGCTCAACTGATTAGATCAGCAGGCCTTATTAGCTTCTGCCCCCCCCATGCTCCTTCTTTCTAAATAACTCTCTGCAGGATCACTTGAGTGTCTTTGCAGAGTGTTCCTCATGTCTGAGGCCCTTGGAGGGTTCATTGACTCAGGTGCAGTGGATCGAATCTGRCTCCATGAGTCTGCATGGTGTGTACACCGAGTGATTCTAAAGCGCCTGGAAGAGTGCAAATCTAGCAGAACCAGCGCTGAGCCACAATCAATAAACCTTGGGCTTGAGCTGACATTTGCTGAAGATAGTAGTGTGCATCTAAACTGCACTCATTGGGGATTTTTTTAGAAACTATTTTGTTCTGGTTTTTTTGGTTTTTTTTTTATTATTATTTTGGTTTAGTTTGTTGGGTTTGAGCTTTTTTAATGTCACACTTTCTCATTGCACCAAGCAATAAACTGCTGATTAGAAGGAAAAATTACCTAACTTACACAAGATACTTTTTGCAAAAGAGCTGGCAATGAAAATTTTCCTAGCTGGGGCTGCTGGACTGACAGAGGAAAAAATGTAATGATGTCTGTCAGTCTCCACCTAAACAATCACCCAAATGAGATCCTCTCCAGAGTAAAATGTGTTTTATATATCTCTCAGTGTCTCAACTTTAYGTCTGAGATTTTCTGCTCCTCAGTGGGGCATGATGTTCTCCAGGGGCAATACTTTCTGGGACAACAGCCCATTTTTGGCTGGGAGAGAAAAATGTGACTATATTCTAAGAGCTGTTTAGAACAGAAGCAAAGTAGCAGTATCACAGCAACTTCTCCTGCACTATAATTTGTGTAGCTCTGTAACTGTCTATTCCCTTTCCTAAGCCATAGATTGGCATGTGTCTTTGTTTTTCCCTTGGGAACGAACAGTACTTGCTTCAGTAGTGTTGATTGGAAAATAACCCYTTATTTTTTGTTGGACCGTTTCTCAGCTGGATTGATTCCTGATTTGGTTGTTCAGCTGCACAAGCACTTCTGACAGTGCAATGGACAGGGAGATGAGGTTTCTGAGGGGGCAGCTGGAAGCACAGAGGACACAGGGCCTGTTCAGATCAGCCACATCAGCTCTGCTGCCAAATGCCAAGTCTCATTTTCTTGTAAGAAAATTTTTGTTGATTACAATGATATAGTTACACAAGTATGTCTGTACTGGGACAAGCCTGTGTGAATTCTTAATATTCTAACTCTTCTTTTTGTGGTATCAAAATTTGCTTTTTTGGTATTTCCTGTGCCAGATTAATAGCTGCCCAAGAAGGTGCATAGCTGAATCAGATTGCTTTCCTGTGCTTTAGCTCCAGCTCACAGACCCTTATTTAAGAGCCAGAATAATTACCCATATTGATATTTCAGTTATCATCACAGGTTGTCTGAGTATTGCAGAGATGAATGGGCCKGTTCCTGCTTTTGGAGACAATTTTTCATACACTCTGCACCCTTCTGGTCACCTCCACGTGCCCTTTTTCCCAATTAATATTTTTAAGGTTTTCATCACTGCTGTTAASAACTGGAGATGGTGTCTCCTGGCTTGCCAGGGGAGGAGAGGTGTTTGGGGCAGGACTGGATCTGTGAGCTGGCTGGGGACCCCAGCGCAGCCCCCTGGCAGTTGCTAGGCAGCCACGAGCTCTGTGCAGCAGAGCCAGCACAGCCAGGCATTGCTAGGCAGCCTGAGCTGCTGGGGAGCWCAGAACTAATAAGATTCAAAATTGCAGCTTCAAGAATGCACAAGATAAGAGCGGCACAAAAATAAATAGTTTTACTTTATTTTGGCTTGACCTTTCTCCTCTAATATATTTTCRCTTGCAGGATTTGCCTTCTGTCTCAACCTCATTTTTCATGAACTCTCTTCTCTTCATCCCTCCTGCATGCTTATCTTTGCTCCTCAGCAGTAYTCTGGTGTCAGCAATCCTCCTTTTCTGTCACCTCCGCGACCCTTTTCTCCATCTGTCATCTCAGTTGTTCTCCTCTCATGTTCTGCTGGATCTCTTGTTTCTTAGGCCTCTTTAATTTTGGTTTTTATTCTTGCATCTTTCTCAGCTTAGCCTCTGGCCATATTGTCTCCTGATTTTTCCTTTCCACTTTCATTGCATCAAGGAATTCCTCTCATATTTTCCATTCCCAGCTCCCAATCTAAGTCCCTTCTSCTGCTGTCACTTCCAGCTGGCCATCACAAGGTAGGTTTGTCTTCTTAATCCCTCAAAATACTGCCAAGGCATCCACTGCCTTAAGAACATGGGAAAGCGGGGGATCTAGACCCTGGTGATRCAGCCAGATATGTGCAGAACCTCAAGAAAGCCCATTTCTTTCTCCTAGACCTACCAGGGAAGACGGTGTTGTGTGACAAACAACAAGATGACCTGCTTCTTACACCACTGACAAATGGAGCTAAACTGTTTTGTTATAAAAACATTTTGAGAAAGGRCTGACTTTAGAGCAACCACTTAAAGCAGGAGGTGGATTTCTGGCAGTAATCCTTTTTATTAGCTTYTTTTTTCATTCTTTTATGGCTTTGGTAAAGTAATTTAAATATGAAAAGAGTCGTCTCACTGCAAGGAGTAGGCATGGAGTGAAAGTCAGCTTTCTGAATAGACCCATGCAGGTTTGGCATACTCATTAGAGGTTAGGTTGGGATTTCCTGAGTTAATAGCTGTTTGTTGGAGGATGCCAATCGTTTAAAATAGAAGATTTTCTTTGATATGTATATATGAAATAAAAATTTTCCTGGCAAAGGTTTTTCACCCTGCATAGAGTTTCTGGTCAAACACAGACAGAYACCTTGCCCAGGAAAAAGTAGCATTTGCATAATTGGCAGTGAAAAGCAATATTACAGACCCAAAGAAAAGTCTCCTGTGACTCTGATTTGAAAGCAGGCACTGAAAAAGTAGATGGCCCATATCAGCATTGTCCTATTTGCTCAGCTCTTTGGAATGTGCATCCCTAACAGGAAAAAAAGACACTGCTTAAGGTCTTGGGAAATCTTTTGTAGTCTGAAAACACCTTTAGCACCATTTCTGTTCTGTTTTGTACTGCTTCATAAAGCTAAGAGGATAGCACAAACAAAAATGTTCCTGGGAGAAKGCATATAAAGCCACCCCAGGCTTAAGGAGACTCACTGGCTCAGACATTGTTTGCAGAGCTGTAACTGCTTCCTTGAGAAGCAAAGCCTAAGATGGCTTTTCAAATTCATGCAACACTGCAAATGATGACTTGAGACCRTCGACTAGTGCTGAACACAGAGTTCATAGGCTCTTTCAGACTACATATACCACACACAAAACTGAAGTGTCTCTGGTGTTCCTTGGCACACCTCCACTATCTGGCTTTTTCTTCTCCATCAGTTCCCAGACCCCTATGATCCCAGATAATGGAGAGTTGATTGTGCTATGCTATCACCTTGTTTATGCACACCTCAAAATTGATTACTCCATGCCCCTGGCCATACCTAACTTACACTATATGTACCTAGACTAATTTATTCCCTATCCTCAGTGTTAGTTTCTGTGTTTGGTACAGTGGATGAAYAAAGAGCAGAAAACAGTAAACATTTGATTTTCAGACCCAACATTTGAGCTGTCTCTCTGGATTTTTWAYGTTCTTTTTAASAATAAAACTTATTTATRTAAGTCCATTTTTATTCTTAATAGAAATAAAYGAAAGGCTCATCAAAATGTGCTTAGCATCATGCAAATCTTTAAAAGRCTATATTATGGTGAAGATAATTTAATTGCACAATTGCAGTTTTTCATTGTATTTGAGGAAATCCGAGCATGGATAGGAATTACTGTTACGTTCTTTCTATTTAAAAGATTGGTGTTTTTCTAAGCGCCACTGWTTCTTTGATGCAGATTAAAAGCATTCGTATTCTGTACTGATTAATTGGTGTGCCTCTTTTGCATTTAAATATATACTTCACTGAATTGCAGTTTTCCATCACAAAGCAGAAAAGAAAAAATAATTAAATGATAACATCATGCTACCACAGAAGGAGWGCTATTTCCCCAATAAAAATAAATATTTGACAGCAATTCTGTGGTGATAGTATTATCAAGCACAGTATTTGGATGGYAAAATAAGGGACAACATAATAGTATTTTTTTTCAGCAAGTGAAAACCCATTACAGTTCTTGGGTCTGTTCCAGCTCCCAGTGAAACAGTSAAGCTTCAACTGGAAGCAATGCTGAGTCTGTCAGGTTGAGCAGTGTCTGAAAAGRACCATCTTCAATAGCACTGAAGGCAAAAGGGATCAGATTGGATGCACAGCWACCTTCAGATGCAGTTGTCCACTAGAAAATCACTTCCACACTAAGATAACATTGACATCCTCCTTGGTATTGTCCCAGTCAGAGCTCAAACACAGACTGTGCAGAAATGAGGGTAAAAAGTCATTACACATAGACTGAGGCTATTCTCTGTTGGGAACATTTARAAATAAATCAGGCCATTTAGTGCATTTCAACCGAATTTAAAGGATAAGCATTGGATATTCAGAATAAATAGGATGTTTTTTTCTGTTACTTTTCATTACATAACAGGAATAATCTTATGTGCCTATGAGATTGATTACATGTCTCAAACTTAGTTTAGATATTAATCAATCTCAGCAACCACTTCTAGTTTCCTGTAGCACAATGCGGTAAAAATTGTCCTTTAATTACCACTAATGAAAGTTACCTGCAGTGAAAGTGAATATACACCACTGGAAAATGACTTGGTTCAGAGGGCAGCGAATGCAAATACGAACAATCTTAATGAGGCACAGGCACAATTAGAATTGAATATGTAAATTACTGATGACAGCTTCCTGCTATTCTCAACTATTTACTGTCACCATTAACTTTGAATGTTGCCATTTATTTGGTCATAACCGTAATAATCCCACGGGATCTTTCTGGCCACTGGGATTCCTAAAGGGTTGGGAACTTTTYAAGCAGTGGCATTTAATAAATACATACTTATTTAGTACTAAAAATATTTCTAACATTCTTTAAAGTAATTCTGAATGTAAGGTGGATAATTATGCATGCCATCACTTCCCTTTAAATGTCTGACTCTTCATTCTGTATCTCACGTTTGTACCTCTCAAAATTTCTTTGATATATAAGGTGGATCCTATCTAGGTTTTTATATCAATTGAAAGATATCTCGTAACTATATTTCTCATACGTTAAACAAATTCATTTTATCATTTCTTATGTGCTAAAAAAAAGACTCATACTGTTCTRACTGAAGAAGAGATCAAGATGTTGTTCTACATGGAAGATGTTTTATAGAGCCCTCATTGTACTGTATGTGAAATCTGTAGTTTTTTCCCGTTATAATGCTTTGCTTTCAGTGGCTTATACCTTTGTCAGTATTAGTTTAGCCCAAGTAATACATATTTCTATTTTAGACTTTATTTTTCCCCTTCAAGGAATTTGTGAGACAGGAACAAGAAGAGATGCTTTCTATAGCATCATTGCAAATATTTCAGACAAGAGGTTACACCCTCAGCAATTGTGGATGTTGAATGAGGAAGGTAGTTAGCAGAAGGCAGTTTCAGGGCCTCAGGGCCATCCTTCCTAYTTTTTCTGAAAAACCTGATGACAGTTGGTGAACTTCTAAATTTCTATAAGTAATAAATTTGCACACTCTTAATAGAGTTTATAAAAGCTAGGATTTGTTCACTGAAGAATGCTGCTGACAATGTTCCACTGTACACTGCAAGGGTCCAGGGATTTTCTCTGGTGCTTTGTGTTGTTTTTTGTTTTGTTTTTTGTTGCCTTTTTTTGGTGTGTGTGTGGGGGTGTTTGTTTGCTTTGGTTGTTTGTTTGTTTGTTTTCCCTACAATATCACTGTGATGAATAATGACATAGAAGGATTGTATCCCCTGGCATCTGGAATGTAACAGTATGATGAATTCTGGGAAAAGAGGTAAGTGAAGGTGCTTGTAGGGACCAGATAGAAGGGGCGTGTATTGGTGTGAAAGAGGGGGAGAGGAAGAAAAGATAAAGAGAAACTATGATGAGATGCAGATTGTTTAGATATGTGGTGTCTGATCATGGCAGAGAATAGGTAGGCTGAGGAAAGCAATAAAAAACTACAGACACTTCCCACACAGGATATAGACTTTGATTCAGAACTATTTTTTCTCTTGTTTACTCACAATAGTGACAAAATTCACAGGAATCTGTGGACTGCCGTCTACAATCATTGCCAATTACTCYTGCTATGTAAAGGTCATTTGCTGTAGACTTGAAAAATCAAATCCTGATAGGGGTACTTCTTTTGACTACACACCAAACTCTTACAAAGTTGAAACAATCTATTGACCAGTTAATTACCTTAGGGGGTGTCATCATCTCTTAAGATCCAATGGACATCATACTTGGCTGGGCATCATCATACYGGCTACTAAAGGGGGCAGGTCCTTTTTATCCTAGAAAATTTGTTGAAACTGGCTCTCTTTTGAAAAYTCCTTTGGTCTTCAGGGAAAGAAGGGGCTAATACACATAATTTTTAATTATTTTTCTTATGTCGCCCGAAAGGTTCCTTATATCAGAGAATAGAATTCAGTATGCAAATACTTTCTTGTCCTGCATTAGGAAAAGAGCAGCAAATCTGACATACAGTGCCTCATTCAATGATATTACGTCTTCATAACTGAAAAAGCATCATTTCAGTAACCTCTTTAAGTATTATTCACAATAGCCTCCTGGTGTAATAGTCTATTAGAACATAAAATGCTATAAAGTGATTTCCCATTACAGTTCTATGATGTATATARACTACATAAACCTGTAACCCAAGCCTGTAGCTGAAGTTGTTTCTGTGGTTCAGCTGAAAGCTGGGAGGTGTTGGCTAAAGCAGCAGMGAGTCAGTCCCAACCCTGCCACCTTCCAGCAGGGTCAGTGCTGGCCATCACACAGCAGGGTTAGGCTGGAGCTGGTAGTGCCAAGCATTACCTTGGTGCGTGGCAGACAGCTGCATTTTCTGGATCAGGGTATCAACTGTTTTTCCACTTAAGCATTATTAGTGAGWGTTAGCAAATGACTGTGTGGATATTGCTTATTATCAATACATAATAAAGACATTAATAGGAAGGGCTAGGAAATTTTCCAGTACATATGTTGAATATGGTAAAATTGTCCTCTGTACTTTATATCCAGCTTTTTATACCCTGTAATTTTGAATGTACCTRCTGAAAATGGCCTGAAGCTTCCAATCCATCAGATGTCAGACTGTTCCAGAGTCTGCTATGGTACTGGACAACTTGTGCAATGCTAAGGGTGACACTGCCATGTAACTTTTCACAGATTTGCATAGAAATGTACTTTCCAGAGGTTTAGTGAAGCCACAGGGGAATATATTTATTTATAAGTGCCTAGGAATAAGGGTCACTGCAACAATCTAATTCATGTATAATCCATTGCTAGTGCTTATTCACAAAAGAGGCTGTATAAATTATGTTGTCTAATRCATAACCATTTTTGTATGAAAGGTTTTGATCACATAAAAGGAAATGACCAGAGAAGGTCAATGAAGCTGGTGAAAGGGCTGGAGAACAAGTCTTACAAAGAGAAACTGAGGGAGCTGGGAGTGTTTAGCCTRGAGAAAAGGAGGCTCAGGGAAGACCTTGCAACTCTCTACAACTGCCTGAAAGAAGGTTGTAGCCAGGTGGAGTCAGTCTCTTCTCCCAAGGAACAACAGGATGAGAGGAAATGGCCTCAAGTTGCACCAGGACATGTTTAGATTGGATATTAGAGAAAAACGCCTTCACTGAAAGGGTGGTTAAGCACTGAAGAAGGCTGCCCAGGAAAGTAGTGTAATCACCATGCTTAGAAGTGTGGAAAAAATATGTGGATGTGACACTTCAGCAGGGAACAAGGTAGCACTCGGTTAATGGTTTCTCCTGAGGATATTAGAAGTCTTTTCCAACCTTGACAAATCTAAGATTCCAATTATTTTTTATTCCTRTACAGAGTAATACCAAAACTACCGTATAATTTTCAAATTCATGCCTTAATTTATGTCAGAAATCTCACAATAGCAGGCTGGATTTTGTGTGTTRCTCCCCCTCCTCCCTTTGCCAAGCAGATTTCTCCTATCATTTKTCTTCTGAATTAGTGTAGGAAAACTTCAAAATAATGATAGGACATGTTTTGCCCTCAGCTGGCATGTATTTATATATTAAAGCAATTTACCAGTATTTGATATATCTCATATTTCTTATCCTTCTGTGTTGGTTAGTAGGAAGAGACTTAGTCACAAGAGKGTTTGTTTTCAGGTGAATCAGTAATCTGAAAGCTAAATTCAGGGCACAAAAGCAATAAGTCTCTGATTTTAGCTGGAGGRTTGATATGAATTTCTTCCTTCTCACTATTCGTGACATTTAGAAATCTGGTTTGGTATTTGATTATATTACTCAATAATGAATCCAGAATAATTTAGCACATCTCCCACCACTAAAAATTATTTGGTTTTGCTCAACCATTTCTCARCATCATACTTGTAGAAAGGGAAGGACAGAAATTTGATTACAATGAAACATACTGCCACATCTGTTATACAGGGAGGGCCAAGTTACGTGATAAAAAAATTAATCCTATCTACCTTCTAATTGTAGATGTTTAGGACACACCTGACTTCCGTGCATGTGTGAATGGATAAATGTGTCTACCTCATATCTACCCTGCTCCAGCAGCCTGGTTCTTCAGGCGGTGTAACGATTTCCCAGGCACAATTTCAACTGTGCCATGACCATGGAGGTTTGCTCAAAATCTGCATCCATGCAAGAGGCTTGTGTGGGAATTTTCTTTTGGCAAAGGCTTGGCCATCCTCACACAGTCCACCAGAACAAATTAGTAACAAGGGCTTGGTCAGCACCTTTAAATTGTTTGACTGAACCTCCTTTATTCTGGCAGTAATGCGTAGAGGAGCATTTAGGAGCACAGTTTCAGAGGCAGATCTGAGGGGCAGTGATAAACAGCTGTAGATGTGCAGGAGATAGCCACCTCAGCCTGTTGGAAGTAACTGGCAAGGAATGTGTGAATGCAGCCTGAACTTGTGGTAAGAAGTTTTAAAAAATATTTACTTTATTAAAATGTAATTTGCCTCTGTCAGTTAAAAGGGGGTAAAACTTGAAAATTAGTAATTTGTGTCATTCCCAGCCTTGGGTTGTTGGGGGAATTCAGTTACACTACAGGGTGAGTTGACATCCTTGTTCTGGCATTATCCTGCTCTTTTGAATAGGGCCTGATCTGTGAGCTAATCTGATAAAGACATTCTGTGCACACATGCTGTGCATTTTAAAGAGCTTCAGTGTATGTTAACAAACTGTTCTGAATATGGTGGGCCCCACCAGAAAGCACATAATTTGAGGCACATGAGAAAGAGATGCAGACTTGAAGAAATAAAAAAGGTCTRTTTGGAATGACTGAACAGCCACCACAGAGCTGCTTTCTAGGATGGGCATGAGCTTTCACTTGCTTTTAATACAGCTATTGAAAATGTGTTTTCTCAGGTCATTCCCAATCCCTTTTCTAAACCTCTTCTCAATAATGTAAAATATCTAGACTCATTGATTTGAAGGCTTAACCTGTTTCTTTGTACCTTCAAATTTCCCATTTCAAAACATGTAAGACAGCTTAATCTTTTCAATATCTGTCGTCAAAAGTGTAATCATTTTATAAATTTTGTTCATATTTATTGTTATCATTGATTTCCCATACCAGCTATGCCCCAGAGATTCTTTAATGACATATATTACARTGATGCTTTAGTGATGAAGATGACAACATCCAGCAACCATGAAGCTCTTCCACAATGATGTAGAAAATGTCCATCTGTAAGTCCTACTGTGAGTGCAAATCTGAGKCAAGAAATAAGGGGAATGGCAGGTGGCAGGAGAAAAAAACACAAGGCCAGAATTCCTGACAGCCAAGGGCTTAGAAATGTACATAGGACTTTATTATTAGAAAATCAGTGGGATGCTCAGGATGTTGAGCTTGAACATGTGCATAATCGCAGGCTTAAGTCAGCACAACTGCTATTTTATCTTCAAAAGACACATATTTGGGTTGTGGTTTCAGTGGTTTGGTCTTTGATTTGTGAATGTCTCTTGTTCCTTCCTGTGTCCTGCCCACAATCTTGGATTTATTTATGCAGAATAAAGGGGGAGCCATGGTGGGAGTGGGTTCAGAAGATTTGTGCAGCCATGTGAGCCAAAGCACAATCCACCTAATCCATGGGGGGACCTGACTGGAGTACTGCCTCCAGCTCTGGGGTCCTGACTACAGAAASACATGGATCTGTTAGAGCAGGTCTGGATGAGGCCGCAGAGATCATCAGAGAGAAGGAATTACTCTCCTGTGAGGAAAGGCTGAGAGGGTTGGGGTTGTTCAGCCTGGAGAAGAGCAGGYTCCTGGGAGACCATTTTGTGGCCTTTCAGTAATTAAAGGGAACCATTATGAAGGATGGGGAAAAATATTTTATCATGTCCTGTTGCGATAGGACAAGGGATCATTTTTAAACTAAAAGGCTTGRACTAGATGCAAGGAAGGAGTATTTTTTACCATGAGAGTGGCGAAACACAGGAACAGGCTGCCCAGAGAGCTGGTAGATGCTCCCACCCTGAAAACATTCAAGATCAGGTTGGATGGGTCTCTGAGCAACCTGATCTATTTGGAGATGTTCCAGCTCATTGAAGTGGGTTTGGACAAAATGACAGTTAAAGGTCCCTTACAACCCAAACTATTCTATGATTCTATGATTCTATGAAACTATGATTCTATGAAACTATGATTCTATGAAACTATGATTTTACTAATAGCTCATAATGTGTTCATAAATTTCATATAAAACATCACTACTTTATACTCCGTGTGTACAAATATAGATTTATACAGTTGGTCATTGCACTGTTTCCTCTATTGTAAACCAGCAATACGTTCTGCAAAGAATTAACTATTTTAAAACTTTTTTTTAAAAGAAGTGAGTGAATAGTGTCTGCAGTATAATTATCATGGACTCTGGACTAGAGAATGCTACTAATCAAAAGCTTTAATTACAGTGTTTAAAACCTGCATTTTTATTTACATTAATAGGAAAACCAAGAGAGATCTAGTTATCTGCATCTTCTAAAATTAGGTCTCCTTAAATAAGCMTGTACAGATTAATCACATCCAATAATTTTAAATGAACCAGCAAAGAGTGTTGTGGACTGTTAATATTCATTCTCAGACAGTTTTCAAGCATTGGAAAAGTTCCAGAGCACTGAAAGAAAGCAAAGGTTGTGCCAATATTGAAAAGATATATAGGTATTATAGTTCTATCAGCTTAATATTGATCCCAAGTATGTGGCAGAATGACTAACAGGAGATTCCACTAAGAACGAATTGAAGAAGAACAATTTAATTAATGCATATAATTATGACTATATGGAGAAATATACATATTTTCAGGATAACTCAATATCCTTTTGTGTGAGAATACAATCTGAATAAATAAATGTTTTGTAGAAATGTATTAATACTTCTGAAAATATCTAACTTAATAAAACTTTGAGAAACAATAAAAAATGAAAATAATTATTTTAATAGAAAATTATTATGGTGGACATTAAATTAAAAATAGGCTGACAGACTTCAAAAGAGGTCATAAAATAAAATAAATTATTGCTGATAAAATTCACACAGAGCACAGTGATAAACACAGTGGCAAACAATTAAAAGGACAGATTGACATGATAGATATATCTGATAATCTAGTTTAAAAAACAGCATAACTGATTGCTGCAAATATTGTTCCCATCGTTCCAAACAAAAGCTTTAAGAGTACAAACTTATAATGGGGGTCCTCAGATACATGCAGGGTAAGAAGATCCTGTGCTTTAGGCCTTCACCCACTGCTATATCCAAAAGTATCAATGAAYTCTGGACATAAGAGTGAGAATATTGAGTTTGGAGAAGGCAGTACTGCAGTCTTCTATTGCCTCTGACATTAATACAAGTATTTGTGAAACATTGTACCTAGTAGTMGTATCAATGATTCACAGAAGATGTTAAAATATTGGGAAGACATAGCAGTAAAATAATGAATTCACTGGAGTGAAAACATCRGTGAATTCAATTCTAAATAAAAGAAATCCAGGAGCTGCTTGATTTCTGTTTATACAGATTCATAGGATTGTTGGAGAACCCTTTAGGAGGATAATAGGGAGCTTAATAATCTAGTAGACATGGCTGCATAAGGCTTAAAAACTGATAATAAAAACTAAGCAAATGAATAGAAGAAATAGGACGTATTTTGCTGTTCTATTTCTTTTGCATGGCAAAATGTAGTATTAATATTTGATTTCAGGATGTGTTAAAGTAATCTCTATGACACTGAAGACTTGGGCTCTTTAATGGGTGCATCTTTGGTTGAAGACTTATAGTGCCTCCCAAAACTGCCCTCTGCCCTGTGTTAGATAACTCAGTGTGACAGATTCCAGTGTAACTGTTATCACAGTGGTGTGGCCAACCAGCTCCCCGCTTTAGGGCTGCATTTCTGTCTTTATCTGCAACAGACCTTTAAACACCACTCTTTAAGTGCATTCAAAGACTTCCATGGATTCAAAGATAAATTTTATTTTACAGAACTAAAATGTCTTTATTTTTTGGGTTATTTTTTAAAAGCAACAGAAATTTACTTAGAAATCTATTCAGCAGGTTCTTTTAGTTTTTTGTAGTTTTTTGGGAAACAAAACTTGACAGCTACCTTTCCTCATTAACCTTTCCATCATCTACAGAAGCTTTGATACTAAGCTTCTCATGCTGAATGTATGTTACAGAGACCAGAATATTTTAGYACAAAGAAAAGTAAAAAACCAGTTAAGACACTTGATTTTCAAACCCTTCATTCATCCTATTTATTMATACAATATATTTCTGCTTTAGAATACTCAGTTTAAGAATTAATTTTTTGTTTTAAATGGCAAAACTCATGGGGKTCTGATCTTGAGATGTTGTACATTGTTGTATTTTACCTATCTCCCCCATCTAAGTGAACTGATCAGGCCTTATCACCCCAGAACTGTGAAGGAGAGGCAATGCCTTTTTTCAGTTGAGCAGAAATGATCTAACACTATAAACTGAAACAATTTATGAATGTTAAATTTCTTTCTCAATAAAGTTTCCCAGATAAACTTTGTTAGAAATGTCTCACAGCAAACAGGATTTGAATATGAGAGTGAAAAATCCATGGTTTATGACTGGAAAAAGTAWCTAGCAGGCACTAATTTCTTCAGAAGTCTGATTTTTACTATGACTGATACAACAAAAGAACTCAGTGCTTATGGAGATTGCAATGAAAGGGAGGTCCTGTGCTGAGTCACCCAATTAAACTGAGTCTTGAATCCTTCTGAGAGCTTGTTGGAGGACTCACTCCAGTAATTCACCAATCTGTTGAATTAGGTTGTTGAAACCCATTGGCCAAAACCACAGTGGTACATCTACTGCCTGGATAAATATCCACAATGATAAACACARGCCTAAAAATACTCAAAATGTTTGCCATTTATATTCCAGGCTTTGCACACTGGTAAACRTGTTTCATGAAAAATGTCATTAAAATCATCAAATTTTCACAAAGTCATTTTTCAGATCTGCTAGAAAGAATAACAAAATTCCTTCACTAGAATTKTAAAAGAACATGCATAAAGTAAGGGTGTTTAATTTTTTTTCCTTTCCAGATCGGAAAAGAAAATATCACAAGAGTTGTCTGGCTATAAATATGCCATTGCATAAGCACATTAATATGACACAGTCACAGTATTTTGTTTGCTATTCCCAAGAGGCAAATTACACAGGGATAGGCTTCTAAAACTTTAGCAGCAGAGAAGACAAGAAGCACAAATGTCAAAACAGAAATAATGTACYAGACACAGTTCAATTTTTCAGAGTCAAATTCTTACTCATTTGCATTATGAAAATGTGTAACACCATAAACATTCCCAAATCAATCAAATAATTCCAAATTTATATCACTGTAAATGACAGCACAATTTRACCTGGTATATTGGTATATTTTACTGAAGGGAAAGGATTAAGCATTTATTATGCACTGTCTTCAGTTGTTTATAATAAGACAGTTTGTCATTACTGTGAGATGAAACTACATACTTTACAAAGCTCAGTTTATGGCTCTGTAAGGRAGCGGGATTTTTCAAACATTCTTTCTAGAATATGCAAAATCTGAACAATTCTCTTGTAACTGTCTGCTGGCTCTACAAGAATAATATCTTGAGGCAGTAACGAAAACGGAACTTTATTAAAAATTTCATCARAGAAAGGAATAGTAGGCTTGGAGAAAAAAAAAAGGGGGGGCTTAAGACACAATATGACACTGCATTATACTTTAGAACCTACAAAGATACAAACCTGTAAGGGATTTTGACTTCACAAGTGCTGTATAGTTCAATGCAAAGTCAAATGCTGCTGAATGTCATTGGAAATATGATCTTGTTTTGTTCTTCAAAGAGCACTCTATGAAACAGCTCTAAGCTTATACTCCTGTTACTCCATCTACTTTTTTGAAATATGTGTGAAATGGGGGAATGTGGTAAAAAGCTCAGATTGAAATATTGATCACTGAAAAACGTGAGACACCTGAACTGAATAGCTCAAAAGAGATTTGAAATGGGATCTGTTACCTTTAAYGCCTTTGACAACAAGGAGGCTAATCCTTAGGCAAAGAAGCTGCCATTAATAATGGTTAAAAATAATTCCATTACTTAATCCCCAACTGTGAAATGAATGGGTATTTCTAGTCAATTTGTTAARGGAGCTGAAGAGCTGAACCTCACAAGGAAACTTCTATCTGCAAAAGCATTCTTGTTTGTGTCAAACTAGTTCTTTGCCCAAAGGGCTTTTCCTGAGGAACAGGGATTGGCCTACATAAGAGAAAAAAAATTCACCTGCTGTTCTTGCCATATTCATGGTAAGCAAACAGTTCTCTTGCTCCAGAGCTGTTGGTTTTGACACAAATATCGTTCATGATTTCATTAAAAAAGTCCTCTAAGTAAATGTTATTTCATATATTAGCCTTTCTACTGTAAACAGTGTAAAAAGTTGCTCCTTACAAAAAACTCTTCCMTTCTAAGACATCTTTTCATTCTTCATCAGCATGTAGATTTGACTTAGAAATTGTAATGCTAATTTAGTTCTTCATAATTATGACTATTAGGTTTTAAATAATTCATTTTTCCTCCCCGCTGGATTACATACTTCAAAAAGGAAGCCTTGCTAAAATTACATGCTCTTGGATCTGGTAGCTTACAGAACTTGCTCATAATGCATATGAAACTATGGTCCACTTTCTTAAGAACCATTTTTAAAGTATTCTGTAAAATACCCTGCTGTGATTCAGACCCTTAAGGGAGCAATAGTCATAATTGGTTCTAGTTTCAGCTTTTYACTTGCATAATTTAACTGACTCCTTTGTCCCTCAAGTAAAATGAAGGTGCTCTTCAAGCTGGGCTGGGGTATAGCTCAGTACTGGAAGCAACTGCTAGAAAATGAATGCAGTAGGGTACAAATGAAAATTATACAAAGAAACAGTGGCAGCTCACACACAGCACAAAATGAGGATTGCAAGGTTTTCAGGTTTTGATAGACTATCCTGTGGCATAACAGCAYTGAACTTGATAAGTATCCCTAATGCACCTGTGAAGGACAGGTGCAAGGTTACATTCAGGTTCATGCTTGTCTGTTTTTTCTTCAGACATCCCCTAAATGTATTCCCTCAGCAATTACAGCAGACTGCTTCCAGACAAGATTTTATGTGTCTCAACATTGCCCAGAATGCCTCATATTAGTGATTCGCWGGCTCTCCATAAGTAGTTCATGAAACACCAAGTGAAGAGAAGTGTGAGGACTGCAAATCTCTCAGACATGTTGAGTGTCACACATTTCACTCGTTGCCAAATCATGCTGGTAAATGAGTGTCATGGTCTGTCCTCTCTCGCATCTCAGCTGATGGACATTACTAGTCACTCTTTGTATCACAGTTCCCAATGTTTGGCCTCTCATACACTGGATCACAAAAAAAAAAAAAAAAAAAAAAAAAAAATTGAAATACTCAAACTTCTCTCAAAATCAGACCCAAAATGGTGATTCCCAAAAAAAAAAAAAAGCAAGTCATACTTGTGATTACTTTGGAAACTGCTCTTGTGGAACAATAGAAACACAGCCCAGTTTAACATATGTATTATAATTAGATTTTGCAAGTATGTAATATAATTTTGTTCCCTAAAGAATGGAGCCGAGGTTATCCTTGAGATAAAGCTGCAGATCCATAGATCCATTCCTGGCTGKCTGTGAGAGATGAGAGAATCTCCTTTATTACCTGTACTCCACATTTAATTATTGTTAACTCTTCATGGAAGACACTGCACTGAGAATGCAAAATATACATAAAGACATCTAAAAACAATGCTAATTAGTATTATGTATGAGCATTAAAATTAACTAGTCATTTGTTATATGTTCTCACAATATGTTCATCAGTGTTTAAAATTTGCCTCTCATTTACTATGTCATCCTTGTGTCAGAGCATGATAGYACTGATTATTTTGCATTACTTCAAGTGCCTCATTCTGGATTTGCAGATCTTACACTCTMACACATCTTCAGTTCAAAGAGGGCAGCTTCTGTTTCTGCACACAGCCATAAAATAGGTTGTGATTTGCATCTCTTTTAAAGCCTACATCCAGTGAAAGTCTGGGAACATTCATTATAAAAATGCAGACTGCATTTCTCTTAAATCAGTTAAAAGGCAAACATCATTATAGATTGTCTCAGATAAACAGAATTTACACATCAGCTGGTTTCACATAAGGCCCCTAATTTTTTTATTACTTTTTTGAAATTAACTCCTCACATACTCAAAGAATACAGAGACCCATTTATCTTCAAAAAGAATTTCCCTTTGATCTGAGCTTCTGTCGTTCCTACCTTTATGGATAAAAAAAGATGATAGATCCTAGCACTCAAAATGAAAAATGCAGAAAAGTTATTCTGTAACATTCATGAGTGGYGCAGCACTCCTAACATGGGTTCATCATTTGCCCGGTGTGGGGAATCCTATCTGAACACCTCTGGAAGTGTCAGSATCTCTCCAGCAAAGCTCTCCCAGGCCAGCTGGCTGCTGACCTTGTGGAATGCACTAGCTCAGCAGAGCTGGGGCTGATCTGCTCTAATTCCCCTCTCTCTGGAGCTTTTCTTTCCCACCAGAGGGCATACACTGTGAGCACACAACTGCCTTCAGAGRAATTTAAAATATATATTGTGTACTAGATAAATGAACTGAGTTGAAATGCCAAGATTTTGTACTGAATTCCATTCAATGGGGCTGTTAATTCACTCTGTTGCTCACTGGGTAAATTATTCCATTTGCTACARAAGCAGTTGGTTTAGCATACTTTTGTTTGACTTTGCAGAGTGCTGGATGCACAGCGCTTTTGAATAAGGCCATTCATTTATTTAGCTACCGAGCTAACTGGTGGTACTGTGCTGGTATTCACCCACATTTCTGGATACCATGGAAATAGTTGCTCCCTGGGTTCTAGGCGTGCCTAAAATTTTAATGTAAATAGGAGTCTTTAAAACTGTTTTAAAAAATGCGTCTACAGTGGTAATTTAGGTGAATTGTGTGGGACTAGGTGTGGGTATGAGGATTGCTGTGAGGAGGGGAGGAAGCAGCACAGGGTGCTGCCAGGGTGCTGCGTGGTAGATGTCCTGAAGATAACTGAGGTCCGTAAAACGGGTGGATTATGGCACGTTTCGATTTTTTCATTTTCATGTACGGCAGCTATACAAGCAGGGGAGAGAGACGGTAGGAGGAGGAAGGAGAGAGAAAGAAACTACGTTTCCCGGCGTGCCCCCGCGGCCTCGGGGCGGTGCGGGAGGAGGGAAGGGCAGGGAGCCGCTGTGGGAGACGTAACATGGGCGCCTGAGGCCGGGGCGGAGGTCGGGGTGGGCTGAGAGCGGGGCCGGGCGGGGGTGCGGGACGAGGCCGGTYCGAGTGCTGGGCGGGCTGTCCCGGCCCCGCCGAAGGGGAGGGCGCGGGGGCGGGGGCCAGGCAGGGGCCGGGGCTGGGTACGGGTACGGCCCGGCACCTCCCGGCACCGCTCCCGTGCAGCAGCTGCGGYGGGGGCGCTGAGCTGAGCCTGCCCCGCCGGACGCGGCCCGGCAGCCGAGCAGAAGGTGGTCAGGGGCCGGGGCCATGGCCGAGAC
>NW_026623246.1:5112853-5185492 GCF_030028575.1 Malurus melanocephalus
GACGAGGCCGCGGCCGCGGGGGGATCGGGGCAGCGGGGCCGCCCCGGCCGGGCACTGTCAGCGGGCGGTGGCTGGAGAACCGCTGGAAAGCTCGGCTGGTATTAGTGCTGCTCCCGGTCTCTATGGGGAGGCGCCGGCTCGGGGGCTGCCGAGCCCTGACAGGAGTTCGGTCAAGCGTCTGCACCAGGGGATCTGTCAGCTCCCCGGGATTTCAGCCTCCCTGAAATCCTGAAGTTTCTTTAACAAAGCTGTTACTATTAATTCCCCTCTGCTGAAAGAGTTAACAGATCGAAAAAAAAAATTTAAAAAATCAGTGTCTTTATAATAAAAGTAATGATAATAATAACTTTTAAAAGCTACTTATTACATAAATCATTAATTCTTGTGTAAGTAAAAGGGGATTTTTTTGAGGTTCTGAGGTAAAGGTCACTATAAACTTCTAATGACTAGAATCCAGCCTCAAGCTGCTTGATTTAATGGATTGGTTATGAATCTTCCCTGCCAGCTGTTAGAATTTTATATTCACATTTTCTATTTCTACAAAAGTRTGTTCCAGAAAGGAAGAAGATAAAACCCGATCAGGAGGTATGGTGAAACTGTTACTGGAAGTGTTGTCAAATACCTAAAATAAAGGAAAACACTGTAGAAGGCTGTGTTTTGGGTTGTGTTGTTTGGTTATTTTTTTATTTTAAGTTCTGGAGTCTTTCAATAGGTTCCCGTTTGTTAACAGTAAAGTGACTTGCCAGATACTTTGTTTCCTGGGAGCTAAACCTGTCTCTTTAAACTGAGTGAAAGGACATCAGCTTTATGTTACTTATTACCTTTTTTTGATTCTAATTGTGGAGTCTGACCTTAGGAGTAGTAAAGGTTATAGCCCTTTAAACCCCATCTGGAACTTGCTGTTTGTGCATTAAATATTTTCAGTGGTGCTGGTTCTCAGTAGATGAGGTGAAGATGTTCTCAGTTGATTTGTATTGTACTGCTCTGAATCAGGTTGTAACAGACTGCAGGCTGTTTTCTCACAGAACTACTAAGCTTGTAAAATACTCACTAATATTCTTGATGACAATTTAATTGTATTTTAAAATGCTTTCACTAGGTTCATTCCAGCCAACGAATGAAATGATGCTCAAGTTCTATAGCTTTTATAAGCAAGCAACCCAAGGACCCTGTAACATTCCTCGACCTGGATTTTGGGATCCAATTGGTAGATATAAATGGTAACKTTTCACAAGTTGTTGTTTTGGTTTTTTTTTTATTTATTCTTGGAGTGGAGATGTTTAGAAAAGTAGCACTTGGAGAAAGAGTTTAGTGAGTTTCCTTTTCAAATAAAAAGAACATTTACAACCTTTGATGCTTGAATTAGTTCTCTGTTATTTTCCAACTTTCTAGCTCAGATAATTTGTAATTTCTCAGAGTTGCTGGTGGAAACATTCCCTTGGATTACGCAGGTGGGCAGGTTTTTCTTGGACAACCATCATCATGGTACCTCTGCAATGTTTATCCCATGCCGTAAAATGAAATTTTAGGTGTTCTGCAGAATGAGTGGATGAGTGTCTGGAGTTCTTCCTTCTTGAGTTCCATGTGTGATGTGAGCCTGAAGTTAATAAGTGCTCGCTGGCARCTGCTCATACAGCTTTGAGCTCTTGGCGGGGAGGTTGGATTTATGTGTCTTTCTGGTTTGTCTGCTCAGTGGCAGGGCTTTCCACTGTCTGTGTTTTCCTTGTCCTGGGAAGACTTCTGATTCATCAAATCACTAAGTTATCTTCAAAAAAAACAGTATGAATGTTTTGTTTATAGTGTTTTAATGATGATTTGTCCTGAAGAACAAGTATTATTGCTGTCTTTATGGTCATGGTGGTCTTGGAATCTGTRAGATGATTCCTAGGACTTTTTTTATTTCTCCTTCATTCCTCCTCACCCTCTCCAAGCCAGAGTGCAGGGGATAGACTAGGGCAGTGAGTTTTATCCACCTGTTTGATCGTAGCTAGAATGTGAGCCAACAACCTTGGTGTTTATCTGTAAGTGCGACAAATACTCTGTGTGTTAAATCGTGTGCAAGACTGAAGAAATGTTTTATTGCAGCCTGGGTTCTGACAGATTCCTTGTGCAATGCTGATAAATTTGGTTAGAGTTTTCTGTCTTGCAGAGTTGGAAGGATTTTATTTAGGTCATAAGTAGCTGCTGTGGTAACTGRAGGCGATAGCTACACTATTTGCCTACTAGACTGATGACTTTCCCCAGTTGGTAAACTCAAAAAGGACAGATTTTTTTTTTTTGTAGCCTGTTCTACCTCAGTGACAGCTGCTTGTAAGTGCTGAAGTGTCTGGACCTGTTTGTTTTATACAGTGGAGGATCTTAAATTCAACTTAGTCAAAAGGGTAATATGTGTGTCTTGTATCTGGGCTTGTTAAAAACTTACAAAATCATACGTAGTTGGTGAAGAATTCTTCACTCCCCAGTCTGTTCAGTTTGTTGCTTCTTCTTTCACTGTGTGATTATCCTAGCAAATTATATATTTGTACTTTAAAAAAATGCAAATTGTTCTTGCATTTTACTTGTATCAGAGAAACTTTGGACATTATATAATTGACCTACTTAAGGCCAAGTTGAAAAAAATCTGGYATGCCCTAAAGATACTGAAGGTGTATGCAATTTTCTTTCCTAGGGATGCTTGGAGTGCCTTGGGAAAYATGTCCAAAGAAGAAGCCATGATAGCCTATGTTGAAGAAATGAAAAAGGTATGTTTACTAATGAGTGGAAGGGATTTTCTAGAAATGTTCCAGAAATTGAGGAACATGAGGTGGTTCTTGCTGACTACTACTGCCAAAACTCCAAAAGAGTTATCCCCTGTGCAAATTGTTACATTTCAGTACTATGCTGTTTGGCCCATGGGGAGAAGAAAATTATGTGGTTCCTTCTAAAGCTACAGAATTTGGGTTGTTTTCAGAGAAACATCAGGGCTCTAGCTGATACGAAGCTTAAATGACAGAGCTAAAGAAAGTGAAGTATTGAAATCAYGGTAAAGGGGGCGGTAGGGATAAAACCTCTACTGCAAACTGCCTTAGTTCTTAGAACTGAGAGAGGTAAGTGATCTTTATAATGGAAAAGAGAATAAAACAACTTTCCGGAAGGACTTCAGGAAAAAAGGTCTCACTCTCATGACTGGAGACATGAACATAATAAAATATGTAAATGTAATAATTTTTGATTTTTCAGGAAGAACTCAGCAACCTGAATTTTCTGTGCTTGTCATGAAAATRTTCCTTGTACATTATAGCTGCAGTGAAACCGTTAGCATTGAGTAATGTATTCTGTTTTGGAATAGATGTGTAACTTGTAAACRGTCATAGTTACTATATTAAGCAAGAATTGCAGCGTTTACTTAAGTAAACAGAGTTAAAGTTTTGTGTCTTTTATTAACTAATCCTTTTCATTGCAGTCTTTTCACTGAAACATTTACAGATAACTTTTGCAATTTAAAGATATTTACTGTCAATCTAGGTACAAGTATAATTGTAATTGTTATTATAATGAGGCTGGCATCAAGGAGAGAGAATCTAAGTTCTACTCCAAATAAACTTACTTTTTTCCTAGGCCACTAGCTTGACATCAAACTCTTCATCTGTTTAATAGGTGATACAGCGAAAACTTTTACAGGCAAAAAGCTGGAGTCTGATTTACTGTTCCTTTTCCTTTGTCTGTAGTTTTGTTAATTTAGTTCCTGCTGGTATTTCTCTATCTGCTTTAAAATGAAAAATAAACAACTCCAGAAAACACAGAAGGCCAAATACTGCTTGTTTGATTAAAAATCCAACTAAATTTTAATGATTCCTTTGAATGTGTGCCAAAAGGTTTAGTGCTTTGTTTCGAATCTTGGATTCATTGTATGGATAATTCAGTAGATTACCTTACAGTTTTYTTCAGTGTAGTAACTGACTTGGTCAGGACACTAAAACTAAGTGAAAGTGCAGTGTTTGTTCTAAAAAACTCTAATAAACCACCTCTGAGGAAGCCTGCTTACTTGACTCTAATGAAACACACATATTCTGCCTCTGTGTGTATTATATGTAGGGATTGGAGAGCAAATGACTTCTTGCCTTGCTCAGCTTTGAAACTGGGGAATCTRTGTACCCTACTTTGATGCTGTTTCAGCTCTCACATTTGGAATACTAGCTTCAGCTCTTCCATCCCAATTGATTCTACCTGAAATATCAACAGAAGTGCGTTTCACATGGATCCACTGGGTTGTTCTATCAGCACATGGACTTACTGTGAGCAGTGTGCTGTTGCTGCATAGGTATCCATGTCTAAGGGGGCAAAAACCCATTTGTATGTTGATAGCCCAGGATTGTGTTTAAGRGTATATAAGATTGCCATATTCCCCCAGCCCTGGGGCATTCCCTGGCATTTGCACAATTTGTTTGGGCTATACATGTGTCAGATGACCCTGTCACAAGATTCTAAATTTGTTTGGGGTTTTTTTCCCTTCTTAATGTGGTAACCTTGAAAATCGCAGATGTTGAGGAATGTGTCTGGGTGAGATTTTGATATGCTGGTGAGAGATGACCAAATACCTTATTTTTAGTTAAAATAAACAAAATGTGCCTGAGCTCAGATTCAAGGTTAATTTATGTTTCAAGTAGCATTTCTAAAATTTTATGTTCCAGTACTGCTTAAACTAAATTGTCTGTATTTCATATATATTGTTTTGTTATATATCACAAATAAGTGATACCTTAGCATGAAGTGTTAACACTGTATGGTGTTTCTAATTTAAAACATGAGTATATATGAATTGTCTGACATCCAAGGACAACTGTTAATCAGGATGCATAATAACTTATTTTTCACTATCAAATTTTGAGGTTGCTTATTAAGCCTATAGGCAAGTAGTTGCTTTTGTGTATGGAAGTATTTTCTCTTTTTGTGTTCACCTAAATACTAGCAGTTAGAAAAAACTCTAAGAATCCCTCCAAGTAGTACAGAATATGTTTAGAATACATGAAGAGCAGTAATGTCTAGACATCATAGAAATGTATGTATGGAACAGTTTACAGAGGTGACTATAGAACTAAATACATAGCAAATACRAGCCTTATTCTAGAATAGGTCTCTTGTTTCTCTCTATGTTATTGAAGTAAATAAAAACGTAATCACAAAATTATAAAATCTCTGCTTCTTCTCCAGATCTGTATGAGTATTTCTCCCTAACAAAGGCAGAATGAGTTATGTACACTGAACAGATCAGAGAAGTAGCAATGGAAGTGCAGTTTGATAGGATTGCTGTCTCTCGGTATCCTTGATTAGTTTGCAAGTGTTGGCTTGTTAGGCATTGGCCTGCCTGCAGCTGCTGCTTTGTGCAATAATGCTGCACTTTTGCTCCCACTGCTTAGTGACGTTKCCTTTGAGCAGCACATTCTGGGGCAGCGTATACCTCATCTGTTTCTTTTTTGGTGCTCTTTTGGAGGAGGAGGTGCACTGCAGCTGAGAGTTTGTTTCAACCTGTATTTTTTCCCATAGCTTTGCCACTTTTAAAATATGGTAACTAAAAAAGTAGGGGATGAAAGAGGAATGAAGCTATTGGCAAAAAGCTTGCTTGAAAGGAATTGRACTAGAATGGGATAATAATACCATGTGCTTTTGAAACAGTATTAAACCATTTAAAGTCTTCTGTTTAATTTATTTTGGATGTAATGTTTTGCATTCCTATCGTTATGACCAAACTCAGGTTGCTGAGTTCTTCCTGAAAAACCAAAGGTGTTGTTTTTGTTCCTTAAAATGAAAGAAATGCTCCAAATGACTTTAAGAGCAGAACTTGGTTCTAGTTTTTTCTTTTTCTGAGTTTGTGCTGTCTCAGTTTTGCTGTATTGTGTCCATTTTTTGGTATGTGTTTAGAAGGACCTAGTAGTGTACTTCTGATCTTATATTCCATTGAAGGTGACAGGGTTTGACAATAYGAAGAATCCGCTAACACTAAACAAGTGTTTCTGTTTTTTTTTCTCTCGGGAAAGACTTGTTTATGAAATAATTGTATCAGATAACAGCAGCCTGTTGGACTTTGAGATGGTTTAGTTTGAAATTGCTGAATTAATGTATTCCAAGGTCTACTAAAAAATACTGTGCCAAGGCTGTCTTTTAGTATTGGCAAATGCATTAGCTCTCTCATCTTTACTTTAAAAATTTTAATACAGCTAGAAGATTCCGTTCAATAACTGAGTTTTATGTTGTTTCCTGTAATTAAAAAAAAAAAAAAAAACAAACAAAAAATCCAACAGAATAACATGTTTAGTGACAGTGTGATATATCTGAGCTTTACTGCAATGATCAGCAGTTTCTAAAATCAATTGAAATGAATGAATAAATCATTAAAATGCTGTTTCATAAGATGCTTCATATTTTGCMTTTGTGCAGATTCTTGAGAGTATGCCAATGACGGACAAAGTTGAAGAATTACTACAAGTAATAGGCCCATTCTATGAAATAGTAGAAGATAAAAAGAACAGAGGATCTGACCTAACATCAGGTTCGGACAAATAACTTCCTTTGTACTACTAATAATCATAACTCAGTGTTTTCGGGGGCTTGTTTTCTGTAAATGATTTAATAGCTAAATGTTGCATCTTTCTGTTCATTCTCCTTACCATACAGCAGTTCGAATGGAGAAAGTCTCTAAATATTTGGAAGGTAGGAATAATAAATTATGTGTAAATCCATCTTTYCCATTGTTTTGGTGCTGTAGGAACTTCCTGCTAACACTTGTGACTTCTGGGCTTGCCACCCCATTAGGCTGGGTTTTGTTTTATTTTTACTTTTGAAGTGATTAGATCCAGGAAGCTGCATGTTTAGTTCTTGTTGACAGGCTTTTTGAGCTATTGAAGGAAGCCTCTGCCTGAAAAAATGAGAGTATTTAAAGCAAAACAACTCTCCCAACCAAATCCRGTTTGTGCCTTTCCATGAAGAAAAGGAACAAGTAACTGTATGTTACTGATGTAGCTGTGGATTGTCGAACTGAATGCACTTCTGATAACCCTCCTCTGTCATCTAATCTAAAATTAAAAAATATTAACAAACAAACCCCGTGCTTTTTAAATCATGGCTTCTCTAATACATCCAAGTTTTCTGAGTCTCAAGTTCATGAAGGGAGTATTTAAACATTTKAAATTACTGATGGGTGGCAAACCTAGTGGTCACAGCTGCATAGAAATCAGTGTGTTGATTTTTATTTAGCAATATCATTGTAAGAATGTTTTGATCATACACATACAGGTAATGTGTTCTAAGGTTGTCAWATAAGTTGTTTAAATCTGGCTTAAAGTGGCATTTAAAGATTGAAATGCAACACGGCAAAACTTGAAACTGTTTTTAAAAACCAAATCCACTGCACAAATAAGTTGTTTTAATGTGTTAAAGTATGAGTCAACTGGTTAAGTTGCCTTTTATAGGTGGCTTTTTTCCCCCTACTTTAGAGGAACATGGTTTTGTTTTCAAGTTTCAGAGAACAGAAATAGTTTTTCATTGTTTTTTTGGGGAAAAGTAATGGTAGAAGTTTTTACATGGCCATTTTRAAAGTGGGTGTGACCTTTTTCTCAACTGAAGTTGAGTATACTTCAYGTGTGGGATGTAATAAGTTTGCCTGACAGCTGGATTGATGGGCAGGTTGTAAGAGTATCAGTAGATTCAGGTCAGTGATCTGTGTAAGAAGGATTTACTTAGACATGTAACTTAAACAGAAGAGCAGATTTCAGCTTTACCTTGCTCTGTCATTGTTGCAATGAATCTGGTGAAATGTTATCATTCATACTGCTTACAGGTGCAATTTTCACAAAGTCCCTTGTACGTTGACCATTGCATTTAAGGTTTTGAAGCCCTTTCTTTGGWGTTCTTACCATTTCCCTGATTAAAAAGGAAGCTGGAAGTAATTATTGTTGTTTACAGTACAGRTATCAAAACATTTCACAGAAGTATGGAGCATGATTACCTTCAGTCTCTCAGATAGATGCTAAAGAGTACAACCAATGTACCCAAGTCTGAGATGATGTAGGCACTGATGACASTACTGTTAAAAATTGACCCATGGTTATGTTTTGATTGAGTGAATTTATCCAGTCCTGTTTCTTTCCTTGCCCCCAAGCCCCTACAGTCTGTAAATTCTGTTGTGGAAGGTATGTTTTTCAGAGGCAGGCAATTGGTAAGTTCTGAAAACTGGGACCCTTCTTTGACTACCTTGCTTCATATTGTACCCCTGTCTTCTGGTTCATTCTRTTTTGAGTTTGCCTTACATTTTTCCATCAAACTTTAATCTGTATGCAGATCATTATCTAATTGTTTACRAATTGCATGCCACTACCTCAAAATCAATAGTTTCTTGAATTAGTGGAAGTGAATTGTCTGCAAGTTCAGTGTACATCAGTTATGGCTTGTGTATTGTCTCTAGCGGATTAACCTCAACAGAAACGTATGGCCTTTTAAAATTGAATTTCTCCTCTTTGTGGTTTCGTTGGAAATGTTAAATACAAACCATTGAAATACTGTGATTTTAATCAATAGAGCCTGTGGTCCTTAATAAAGAACATAGAAGTCTGACATGCCAGCATTGAAATAAATTACTTGCAGCATCTCTTAGAAAACTAGGACAAATTTATTGGATCCATGGGTTACAGATATCCACACTTGAATGTGTCAGTAAAGAAAGAAAAACAGAGAATTCCCTCCAATTGGCTGAACAAATCTGAGAGTCACTTTGAAAGCATGTAACCTGGGCACTGTGTGGAAAGTTTATCCTGCAGCTGTGTGAGAAGCTTGATTTCTCTGGAAAGCTATGTCAGTCTCTTTCTGACAGGTATGAAGTGCTACTTTACAGGAAAASTCATTGACAAATTATTTTTGGATACATGAAATACTTGACATCGAAGAAGAAAATGGGCTCTTAGCTAACATAGCACTGAAGAAGGGAGGAGGTTACTCTTGCAGCATTACAGAAAGTCTCTTGTTTGTAGATGCTGGAAGCATAGAGGGACTGTCACATAAGGTGGATGAGTGCTTTAGAAGACCAGCCTTTTAACGTTTTGCACTTGTTAGTGAATGCACAAGAAATCTGATGGCTAAGCCAATGTTAAAAAGGCAAAGAAGCTTCAAAACACCATTGCTCAGTAAATGTGAAATTTTTAGAMTGGGCATTCAAGCCTTTCTTGTTGTGTAATACCTGAAGAAGCCAAAGGTGGCCTAGGATTGGCACCCTGTTGATCTGATRCGGGGTGGAAAATATCAAGGATTTCAGAACCAATTCATCCTTCAGAATGTTTCCCTGAGAATGTTTGTGGATATTTTCTTCTTTCTGAACAAAAGAAAATCCAAAGAAGGGCAAGAAAACCGCTATCTGACAGGCCTCACTAAGTTAAGGTATCTGAATAACTAAGCAAAATATCTGGAAATTGTTTACAAGCTGTTCTGTAGAATTTTTCTGTATCATTTTTCTGTTTTGTGATAAGGCATTTAATCTGTTCTAAAATCCTACCAAATAAAGATGACCYTTTGCCTGTATGCTAATTAGTAGTGGTGTTAATAAGCCTTGGTGAAAACCAAGTATTGCCTCCAGTAACACGAAGCTAGGTACTGCAGAGGCTGTAGAAAGTTTCACCATTACAATTCCCTTAAACTTTGGCTTCCTAAGGAGTGTTTCTCTCCCAAAAGCTTTGGTTCCAGCTGTGTTGCAGTTGCATCAGATGAAGGCCTGTTGAAGCACAGTGATGTGTGTTGCTGCAAGAGCTGTGTTTGGGCAGTGCTGGTGGCAGTTTAGGCTGTTAAGGAGCTCATGCAGGGCACTGCTTGTGTGAATGGTAGAAGCTCTTCTGGCTCACAGGCAGATACAGTTTAACATTTTGCTTGGTGTCTTCCTGCATTGGATATGAGAGCTGGGTTTAAAAGACAATACASACTGAGGTCTGTGTGCTTTTAGAATGAGGAAATACATGTAAACATTTGTATTTCAAAAGCAGTAGTTAGTATAGGATGTGGGACAGCTTTGAAAATAGTGACCCTGTTCTTAATTTTTACTTTCCAGGTAGAAATACTTTTCTTACTCTTAAAATGCAATATATTTTCCATCTGTGTTTGTTTAGAATATATATGACTATCTTTTCAAATAGTTTTGTTTTCTCAAAGACCTTCTCTGGTTATTTTCAACATCTTTGCTATCTGATGGGGCATTTGGTGGCTCTTCCTGCTCATGTGTAAACCTTTGCTATGAAACACCCTCTGTTTGCTTCATAAGCTCACTTTTTCATGGCGGTTTGACTTCAAAGATACTTGCTTAATAGATTTCCTCCCTTCTACCTTTCTTCACTAGGATTTTCAGAGAACTCAATGTCTRTGAATCTTGTTAGTCATTCGTAAGAAGGGGAAAAAGCTAAAATCCCTGTTGCACTGAACTGCAGTGCCTTATTAGGTTGTTTTAGTGACTGCACCACAATGAGGAGTTGCATTGAGACAGGGACAGTTGCTGGGTATGTGGATGAGTGAGGCTTCTAAACTTCCATCCTTTCAACTTTCTTCCCCTRCTAGTTTCCAGTGATACATTAACAGGTATAATCAAGGTTGCAGACGATATTCGGGAAGGCTAGTGTGAAACTTACTATACAAATATTTTTGTTAATATCTCGAGAGTTTAACCTTTAGAAGTGTCTAGAACATCCTCCTCGACATTTGCAGCAGGATGGGATTATTATAGAAGATTAAGGGTTGGACCAGCAAGTGCCAGTCAATGGAGAGTCCCAATGAGATGTGGATCAGTGTCTCAACAAGCCATGGCTTGTYCTGTTGCAATCTATACCTGTTCAGGCTTTACTTACCAAATCTCAAGCCTCCTTTGTGCCTTGACTTCAAGCTGATGGCTTTATGTCARTGCTGTCTAACAGTGTTGGAAATTAGGGCAGAGCATCAGTGTAGTCTAAGCCTGAATATTTCAACAGCTCCTCTCTCMTACAGAGTGGCAGAGAATACATTGCCATAGGGTGAGCAGCAAAGTRTTCAAATGTGAAAATGTAAGTTTAAAAATTGTTTCTTTCTAAGTGTAGGGAGCTATGAGAAGATTTCTTCCATGAAAAAGAAAAGCCTGTCTGTATTGTGATTCATCCTGGCTTGAGTCAATAGTAACAGTTTTGGTGCATAATTGGTTGTTGAACCTGGATATTTTTTTCGTTCCAGCCAGACAAGATTTCCCTGCAAAAGGGAATATAAATGTCAAAAGCTCTTCAGGTTTCATAATCTAAAAGATGTACCCACTTGCTATAAAATTCTGATGTCTTATATTTTAGGTATCCCATTGTAATTAAGGTCTTGTGATGAAAGAACTGGAATCCRTATTTCTCACAACTCTATTCTACTAAGATAAACTACAAAGAAGCAGTAGAGGTATGGGAGGCTGGGGAAGGACAGATGTAGGTAGTTGTATCTTGACTGCTATCAGAAAAGTTCCTGGTGGACACAGACTAGTGTTTCATATTTAATTTTGTATAGCAAAAGTAATTAATTATAGCCTTTAAGATGCATGGAAAAGCCATTTGTTTTACCTCTGTCTGAGGCTGTGTTTGATAYGGGCTTTGTAAAAGGCAGTTCAGCTGGTAGGCTTGGAGCAGGTGGCAGGAGAATATAATCTTAATGTTATTTCCTTTTTGTTTGTTTTTTTTTTCTTGTATGGGGCAAAACAATTTTTGATTCAGGCTACAATATGTGACTTAAAAATGTGGCCTTGTTTTGTTTTCAAGCATAATACAGTTTTCTTTATAGGGTTCTCAGTTCACTGTGCTCAATGTTTTGTATTTTCTGGGACACAATGGAAGAGTGTAATAATGCCTCTTCCTACTTGCCATGCACAGTGAAAGTTCCAAATGATGACTCTACCTCTTCTGTACAGAAGAGAGCTTTGCAAGTTTTGCTCCTCCCAGAGGGAAGTAGTACCAGACTTGGGGACATCCTGCTTCCTGGAATAATCTTACTGTGTTTGCAGTTACAATAAATATCTAAGAGGCAGCTATTCTTCACGTTCATTCTCACACACTGGCTAAGATGTTGACAGCAAGCTGGCAAAGCCTGGATCCATTGGTCTTGCTGCATGGGCACCGTGTAACTRAGCTGCATGTGCTTGGGAGCCCTATGCTCTGGACATCTGGTGGCCTTCATGGAACTACTGCCAGTGCTGGGAATGCCTGTGGAGCAGCTGCTGTTCTCCCTGGGCTTTTCTCTGCCAGGAAATCCCAGGCAGGTTGTCTCTACTGCAGAAGGCTGAGGAGCGTCAGGGAGGAGGGAAATATATCCAAGTCAACCCCAAAACCTGGTATCCTTATTTATATGGAACAAGTTCTGAAAATTCAAGGGAAAAGGTATTGGTGATATGGATGGAGATGAGAAACTCGTTAGATTGTGAAAAGTGTAAAGGCCTGGGATGACTGGTCAGTAATCCTAAATACTGTATTTGCCAGTTAATAAATGTCTGAGAAGTTGCTGTTTTCTGTGTTTGTTATTATCCACAAACTATTGTTTTAATGTTTATTAATGGTAAATAAAGATSTGAGTGTTGTCAATTAAATTGTTTTACTAAATACAGTGGCATCTCTTTGAGTGTAACAGCTTGAAAAGCACATAAGCAGAGATAGGAATGCTGACAAAACAAGGCTGTAGTCTTTTGAAGTRTAGTAGAAAAAGAAGAAAAATGAGGAGAGGCTTCTCTTTCTGTTATAGTAAAGTTCAGGAAGACTAAACCACAGGAAAAGGGAAACTATATTGAGGAAGATGTGGCTGCCCCAATATGTGTGCTTAGAGTGTACATTTTTCAGAGAACTTTCACCTAATGCACTTAAATTTAAAAGAAATAAAACCGTGGTTATTAAAGTAATGAATTTTAGATTTTTCTGTTGGTATTTCTGACACACTCTTCTAAAATAYTTTTGTTTGTGATAGTCATTAGTTTGAGTAGTGTAGAACATATGTTACAGAGCAGGCTGGSCCCCCAGAAATTTTCTTTGTAGTGTCCTATATTAAAAAGGATGCAAGGAAATGAGGGTATAGAAACTCTTGTTCTAGCTGAAGAGCTTATTGCTCCCAGATGCTTGCATGTACCMCTCATGTCTCATGCAGTCACTCCGTGCAGTATTTTTGATACATCAGTTTCAAAAAGGAGTTGGGGATTTGTGTAACCACATGTATTGGAAACGRCAGAACATGGTTGCACAAACTTGAAACTGAAGCAGGGAGCCTACTTGGATCAGTAACAAGCATGAAACATCAAAGGGGTGATGGCAAGAAAATAATTATAGTTACCTGWTGATCAAAACAATTTTGTACAGCATATAGATCTCCCTGACACTTAACATAAACACAGGCATGCAGGGAGATCCCTATACAAGGTAATATAAGTGTAGGTCATGGAAATAAACTTTTAGTGGTCAAGATTTTGCTGATATTGAGCAGATAATAAAGTTAGGGTATTTTACAAAAACATGTATTTTTTTATTAAACAATGAGGAATACACAGCTAGCTATCATGTCTTTTGTGTGCTGTTGTGGACTGGCTCCTGGTCAGTGGTATTTTCAAAGCATGTGAGAGGCTGTAGAACTGGTATRAGGATGATATTGTGGTATACTTAGCTAACCATCAGTACAGCTCCAGCAGTGCATGTTAATTTTGTATAAAATTATGTGCCTGTTCATAAAACAAAAATACAAGGCATTTGAAAAACCTGCTAGGCGAGGTTCTCTTTGTGAAATGACCTTCAAGCTGGGGCAGATCTACAGAGGCATTTAAGTTCTGAACTCCCATCTGGGTATCAAAAATGGCTTTGAAATAAGTGGAGAGTTAGAAATCACATGCTAACTTTTGAGAAACCTAGCCCCTTTATATAGGTCGTTGTATTGTAGTATAGGAATTGTAGCATAGGAATTGTAGTGCTGCCTTTAAAGAAATACATTTAGAATGGGTTGTMGGAAATCCCTTAATAGAACTGACACTAGAAAGTAAACATCTAGTGAAAGCTTATAGAGAAGCTGCATGTCTGTTCTTCACATCCTTTCCATCTTGCCTTTATTTATTTTTTTTTGTCAAATCCTTCCTCTTTCTATTTGTATTGTTACAGTTATATTGCTCCTACTATTTAGCATTAAAAAACCCCAAACCCACCCTGCAGGCTTTTACGGAATAGAACTCCTTCTATGGCTAAAAAGCAATAGAGTTCTGATTTAAAAAACTGTCACAAATCTCACAGTTTGATGTTGTATGTACTGAGATGACAGTAATAAACCAAGAGGAATTCTGTATTATCTAAGCTAGGGTAACAGAAAAAGCTGCTAACATTTTGCATGCAGTTGAAGTGTGTAAATGAAATAAAGGGGTGAGAGGTGGCTGGGTGGGATTAGCACAAACCAAGTTAGGTTTTAAAAGCTTGCTTAACTTGTGTCATTCACATTACGAAGATCCATTTCTCAGGGACACAGCCATAAACCTAGTAATAGGAGCTGTAGAAGTCACTGCTGGTTGGTTCTGTTTAATCTTCAACCCTGTCACTCCCAGGATTAGTCATCATATCTGGTTCCTTAGCAGATACTCAGAGCAACAAGGAGAATGGCAGCAACAAGGAGAATGGCAGCAAAGCGTGGTTTTACCATGTAGTAAAAGCAATTGGGGACAGACTTGATGAGGATAGCAGTGTGAGGGTTCTGAGGAAGAACACACAATTAATCCCAGCGTTTCAGGTGGCCAAACWGTGTACAATGATGTATTCTTCAGTCTGCATCAAAACATTGCTTCTTTATGGTCTCTCGCTTTTGTTAAGAATGACTTTGTGGAAGAAATAGGATTCTAATGGATTTCAGTTATTCAGGTGTCCCATACCATMAATTTGTTACTGTTGGTACATTCTCTCAGTTCCTTCTCTTGAYTTAAATGTATGTGATGTATCACTTAGAAGTTTCTCTAAATGAATAATCTCCTTACTGAAAGTAAGTAAAGAAAGAACATGGTTGAATGTTCAAAGACATTGCCTTTTAAAAAAATGTAAATCTTATGAAAAAGCTCATGGTGTAGCTGGGGCTTTTCACTGTAGTATCTTTGGCAGGGTGAGGAGCTTTACAGTTTTCATTCACCTTYGCAGCTCAGTGTTCCTCCTGGTCTTGTCTTTCCTGTTTACTCCCACGGCAGGGTAGGACACATAGATGATTGTGTCCCCACCCCCTTGTTGTTCAAAGGGAAGGGTGATGTGTGCCTTACCGTGCCAAGGGGGCTGCATCTGTGCCTARTGCTAATGCTGTGATGACATAACTGCTGCCTTATCATTCTAATCCTGTTGCTTCTCAGAAAAACATCTTGAGAACTGGAATACACAATTAATGAAATAAGAGAAATAAMTTGGGAATATGTTGTGATAAATAAACTGGGAATATGTTAGGATTTCTTTTTCGTGAAACAGATTTCCTTGCAAATAACAAGTGTCCTTCAATGAGGAGAAAATGAGCAGATAAGAGATGGATTTAATCAATGYAGAACAGTAATGCAGGGTGCCCAAAGAAACATTAACTTGCAGTAAAGCAAAGTGAACATAATTTTTAACATAYTCATTGTTACTACACAATAAGCTATTTTACCTTTTTTTGCTTTTGGTTTTTTAAGTGCTGTGGATAAGCTTGGAAACTAGAGAAATGAGGGAAGGTTAAAGTAGAAAAAAACCTTAGCTTTAAATTACCATGCAGCAGAGAAATAGTGAAGCTGGTTTGGCAACTCCAGTGTAATTGGATATTATTTTGCTGTTTAATGTTAAGCCTAAATGTAAGAATAAATCTTTCGAGGTTCTTACAAGGGAACGTAGAAATTATGCAAATGAAATGCTGTGGTGACAATTAAAATAGTCAGATTTCTGCCTTGGAGCCAACATGTAGACTTGCAAGTATCTCACAGAACTATCCCCTCTTTGTACCCTTGTACCGTGTCCTTACATAGGAGGCTAAAACGATCATCAGGATGTATTTAACCGTAACTKTTTTTTCAGGTGGTAGAATTGTTCTTTATATTCTCCATGTTTTTAAGGAATCTTTACCTTGTAATTCTTTGTGCACTCACAGTAAATTGTGTGTGCTCCTTGGGGTGAGCAAAGAGRTGGAAAACAATGATTTAGCAGTTGCTTTGTCTGTTTTGAGATTTTTTTTTAAAATATTTAGGAAAAAATGCTCAGTGGGTATATTAATTTCATCAACTTTTTCACTAAAATCAGAGAACTTATTAACATGTGTCCTTTGCTGTATAAAGATCTGTTACAAACATGAGTCTTCTTACCATATTTTGCATCTGCCTAAATTACAGCTGAAGACATGTGAAATACTGTATTTGCTTTATTCAGAATTCTGTTGTTCTCATAATTGAATAGAATGTTTCAAGATTTGCCTTTGAACTGTGATCCGTGTTGAAGCATTTCAGCCCAATAGGGAAATTTTTTTGAAACACTTGACTTCTGGGTTTACAAAAACATGGCCACATCAGTCCCAGCTGCAGCTGTAACCTAAATACAGTAATAGGCTTGGTCTGAAACTCCTCCTGAATGTGGCTGCAGTCTCTTCCCTGGGGGCTGTCTCAGAGTCATTGAGCATATCTGCACCAGCAGTTAGGCACTCAGTGATGGGCACAAAAGAGGAACATTAAAGCAATTAATAAAGAGTTTACAAAAATAAGCTGACATTATTTGGTACATCTTCTAATATGGAAATACTTTTGTAGAACTGTGACTTTGGGGATGGYGGAGGTGGTGTTTGTTTCTTTTAAAATATCTCTTTTTTTTCTTTGCTTATTTTCTTAGGCCTTAGTAATGTTATGAACTCCACTCCAAATATAAAGGTTGTAAATGGAAAAGCTGAAAGCAGTGATAGTGGAGCAGAGTCAGAAGAAGAAGGGCTTCGTGAAGAGGAGGAAAAAGAAMTGCAGATAAATGGAAAGGGTAAGTTTTCTGGACCATTGTCTCTCACAGAGTTATTCTTAGCCACCTCAGTGGCAGAAAATCCCAAAGTATCAAGAGAATTGGATGCAAATRCATGTGAACCTATATGTGAAAAATCTCAGTGTTTCAACTTAGGCTGTAAGAATTAAAATTAGTACAGATTTGTGAGCTATGCCATCTGATTTTTGACTTGCCTAGCAAGTTCTGTCAGATGGTTATCTAAACATCTATACCTTGCATTGTTTTAGTTTTTGTTGCCAATGCTTTTTAGTAAGAGCTGTGAATGGCTAGAATGGTCTGTAAAAGTAGAATTGAAAATTACTTTTTTTCTTCAGAGAAAATAAAACTTTCAGTGAGATTCACTGAGGGGTTCCGTAAAGAATTGGATGCTGAAATAGCAGCATCTAGTGAAAACAAAATGAAATGAGATATTTAGAATTCTATACAGATGTCCTCCAAGGACATTAGGATTATTATTTAGTTTAGCAGAGAGACCTACTTTGGGTTTACTTACTTCGATTTTAAGTATCTGCTCTTTATGCAAATTAAATTTTATATTTATGCTTTTTACAAGAACAGAACAATTCACACTTATGGGAATCTGGGAGCATTTATATGTTTTGTTCTGCAGATACATTACACATGCAGTCTGTTAGCAAGCTAGCTACTTGAAGAAGTATGTTTTGAGCTATTAGGYGCAGAGGTTTCTCTTTGCAAAGTTTTCTTTTCTTTTACAGATTATAAGAATGTGAAACCTGAATCAGCAGCTGCTAAGGATTTGGAAGGTATTGTTAGTAATGGCTGCTACAAGGACAGCTTTATCCCAGATATGCAGAATGGCATCCAGACCAAATCTGCCTTGAATGGCTTGAACCCAGAGGAAGAAACAAATAAAACAGAACCAAGCCTAGAAATAGCTCATAACGCTGCTCACCAAGGTATTGTCCTTCCAAGACCATGTTTTCATTTGCACACGTTCTTCATGAAAAATATTCTTTTTGTGAAAGCTTAATCCTGGGATTCAGGAAGTAGCAATGGTGTCTTTCAGTGGCAGRAACCTAGACACAGAATACTAACAAAACCCCAGTTAATTTCAGTTTAAAATAAGGCTTTCTTTTAATATCTGCTACAGAGAGATGAATTTAGAGACAGAGAGGCCCAAACCCACAGAAAGAGAGTTGTTTTCTTGTAATATCATTATGCTACCTGTGCAAATACTGTTTGCTTTTGAAAGTGAATTTGTTGTAAAACAGAAATCACTTATATCTGATTWGTCGTTCTGAAAGGCTGAATGTATTATAAATGCCAGTTTGTTGAAACTGGGATCTAAATATATAATTCTAACACTAACATAACCTTAGACAAAACTGCTTTATACTGAGCCTAGGAAGGAGAGGGTAATGAAAAAGGCAAAATTAATATTTATAATGCAGCACTGTCAATATGAGGTATCATTTTCCCACTAGTAAAGGTTTTGTATAATTCCTAAATTAATATACCATCTTTATTCAGAATCTAAGTTTAGGATGACAGTCACTGATAGATGGGTCAGTAATTGATGCTCACCTACACATTTTAATTCATTGCTCTACTCTTTGCCAGGGTTAGCTCAACAGGCTCACATTTACAAAGCATGTGTGCTATCCCCCTTTCCCTGCAGGTGCAGGTGAAGAAAATGCTGAAGAGATCTCAGCAGCTCAGCACTTAACCAGTGATTCAGACAGTGAAGTTTATTGTGACTCTATGGAGCAGCTTGGACTAGAAGAGGTAGGGGTTTAGTATTCCTGGGTRTATTTTGAAGCTGGTATGCCTCTTTTTTAATAGGTTCCCCTTGATCAGATGAACATKGACATGCAGAGGTGAATGAAGTGGCTTATGCATGTTGTCCTTCTGTTGTTTGACCTATAGGGGCTTGTTCCTTTTATTGTCRGTATAACTTGGTTACTGCTGATCTAAAAGCCTTAAAGCTCTCAGAGAATTTATGTGAGGAGAAGGCTTCAAAAACAACAATACAAAGAAACAATTGTCAAAAAAGAAAAAACAGTACAAAGAAACTAAGTGCCTACAAATTAATTTAGGTCTCATAACATATGTAGGGACCACAATTCAGCTACTTTTAAGAAACAGGAAGTATCTTCGTTATAATTCCTTTTCTTGCTTTTTTTCTGGCTTGCTGAATTCTGCATTTGTTTCTCAGAATAAATAAAGAATAAGCCTTAGCAGGTGACTGTAAGCCAGTGCCTACAAATGGTCTAGATCCGTAGAAGTGGGAGATAAGGATTTCTCAAATGGTCTAGATCTGTAGAAGTGGGAGATAAGGATTTCTGTGTTTTCTTGTATTCTCTTGGGTCATAATGTACATCTCTGACTTTCCTATAAAAGATGATAGTGCTGSCATAATTTTGACTGAATTTGTGTTCCTGCTCATTATTACTCATAATTGTAGTCTTAGTTGCCTTACTGGCCTAGAACTCCTTCAGAGGCCCATTTTAAGAGTGGGCTTTGTAGATTGTACTCAGACACCTAATTTCCTGATTCTGGAGAGCAGTATGTGAATGGTGCCTGGTATCAGAAAGGCCAGTAAGCACTCTAATATTGCATCAATCTCTCGTGTAGCTCTTTCTTATGTGGGGAGTTTGTTTTAACAAATCAAAATTCTGCCCAGTAATGTAGCATGTTGTGAAATGTAATTTGATAGAAGTGCTGCAAGCTGTCCTATCTAGCTGATTTCCCAATCTTGTGTATGATAAGTTCAAGCTTGTTTGAGATTCTTTCATTGAAGTGGGTGGATAATTTGTCAGAGTTTCCCAACCTGGATGAGGAAAGTTCTAGTTTTGCACAAAATTACAAATGTTAAGGTATATGTAAATAAATACACAAGTAGAACTGCAGGTGAAACAATTCAAACTAGAATTGGTTCACTAAAAGAAATATATACAGCTGCTTCTTGGAAAAGATGTAGCAAGTATTTTGCCCTTCAGTACTGTTGATCCAGAAGTGCAATTTGAGAAATTTGGGCAGCAGTTTCCATTTCTCTGCCCCTCCTTTTGGTTATTTTGACTTCTCCATGAAGTTATTTTTCAGCTAACTGAGATCCCCACTCTGCTTCAGCCTTTCCTTGTGCAAGGGCATGTCTTGCCCTGTGCCAAGGGCTACTTGAACCATCCACSGTATGACAGTCCTGGTGCAGCACCTGAACAGCACCTGTGTCATCCTTTTTTAATGTCCTCCTGCAGTAGCACCAGTTTTGAGTGAGAAGTCGATAGAATAGTCTGCCTTTCTTTTGTTTGGTGGGAGGTGCAGGGTGCAGCCAACCTGTTTTGAACAGGCTGATGATAATCAGTGTGCTCTGTTTGTCATGGATGTAAACACTKCCTGCCCAAGGTTGCTGACAGCCTGGGACTGTGGCTCCCAAATTCAAGTGAAGAGACCATTTCACTCTCTAGGAAGCAAAGCCAGTTTTACAGGGGAAAACTGATTTTTTTCAGAACTTTATGTTCTATTTTAGTAATTATTGTGTACTACTGTATGTTGGAAGCGTGTAAAGAAATTTCTGTGGTAACACAGTTGTGAAATTGCCTTCTCAATCTGGAAATTTTATTTGGACAAGAGAAAGTATATTATACAGGAAAATAACTGCTCCCCTTAAAAGAAAAGTATTCATTCTGGGCAAAGTATTTTCTGAATGTGAAAGTAAAGRTTRTATTTTTACCTTTTTGATGTTTAAYGGCCATATTTTACAGAATTTAATTACTTGCTAATGTTAATTTGTAGCCCTTGGAGATCATCACATCAGCCAAAGGATCTTTAAAGCATTCATCCCATTTCTTGGATGTAGATCACAGTCTTCTRTTAGAAAATACGGATTTTCCACGGCGCACTTGCATGATGTACGGGAATCTTCAACCTGGAAATACTGGAGAGGGAGTAGCTGAAGAACAAGGTGAAGTCAAATGTGGAGGAGAAGATGGCAAAGCCAGTAATGGGGGTCCTCACAAGGAGAAAAAAGGTGGAGAAAAAGCAGATTTCTACAATGTCAGAAGAGGGAGAGGTACTGTGACCCTGCATTTCTGTTCCCCACTGTCCTCACTRCCAAAAATTACTGGTGCCTGAGAAGCACTTGTGAACACTGTCCAGTGGGACAATCATGTCTATAGTACTTCTGTCCTTCACAATAAAAATAGATAACAAAATGCCAGTTACATGGGTAACTTATACTCCAGCTGCTTATGGCACCTGGGTTTTTAGAAATGTAATCCTCAAACCAGTCTGTGCCTGAGAAGAGTTTCTTTAGAAGTTACATATTAATTGTTAAGTACATATGCCCTTATATCTCTGTGRTGGTTTATTTGAAACCATGGAATGCCTTGGAAAGATACCGGTGACACATTGTTTTGTATATAAGTGGAATGTTAGCCACACCTTTGTGTGAATTAGGATTCTTAATTAGGTGTCAGTTAGGATTCTTAAAACTTAATGCTTCTTAATCACTTAATAGTCCAGATGTTCAATTTATGTTGGACCTCTGCTCTTTTTAATAACATAATACTTCTAATACTGTCACATACGAGCAGCACCATATTCCAGTGGTATGATCTGTAAAGTCAAGCATAAAATTACCTTTTCTTCTACAAAACAAAAGAAGGTGGAAGGTATTTTATTTATATATAGCATACCTTTTTGTGTGGCACCTAGAAGTAATCAGATGAAAAAAATAAAAAGAAAATCCTAAAAAAACCATTTATTTTGAAAACTATTCGGAAGAACATACTATAGTAAACTATCTCCTCTCATTGTTTTACGAAGTTTGCTCCTTCCAGGCAGAAACATGACAGGCTAGTGGTAGTTGTATCTAGTTTAAGGAAGTATTGTAGATTTCAAATTATTATCTTTTCTCATCACTGTATTCCAGTGATCCTTATTTTCTAACTGGGAACTTTGCCAAACTTAAAACACATACTAAGAGAGATCTTACTTTTTGCTAGGGCAGCATGTACCGCTGAACTTGACTGGTTGTGAATTAATAGCTTTTTCTAAATGTTTTTGCAGTTCTAGGAATTTGAATGATACTGTCACACTGAGGCTGTAAGGAAACATCTCAGAATGTTCTGAATATAGCCTGTGACGAGGAGTACCACACTCCTGGGTGAAAAATGAGGGAGAATACTGTTAAACATTTTCAGAAGAGCTGTAGCCCATTCTGTGTTTTGTATCTGTTTTTCCTCCCTCAAAACAGGGCATAGACTTCAGCCTTTAGGAGACGGTTCCCAGGGTGGCCAGATGGGCAGTGGAGGGGATGGCGAGCGCTGGGGGTCTGAGAGAGGCCCCCGGGGAAGCCTCAATGAGCAGATTGCAGTGGTGCTGATGCGGCTGCAGGAGGACATGCAGAACGTCCTGCAGAGGCTGCATATGCTGGAGGCTGTTGCAGCATCCCAGGTACTGTTCTTTGGATTTATTTGATCACATTTTATTAAATGTCCTTGGATATTTGTGTGCTTTTTCAGTTTAAAATGTCACACAATATTTTTTTAAACTGTGAAGATATTTCAGTTAGATTCTATAGTTGAGTCCAACTTAAAATTTCCTACTGGTATCTACTCTCAGGAGCACAATTCAGGACTCCAGTACATTTGAGCAAAGTGGTGCATTTTGACTTGGAAATTAACCATATATTATTTAACTGATTTCTGATCAGACTAATCTTGGCCATAGTTATTGATACACATTACACAGTCTCTATATGGAGACTCCATCGTTAATGTTAGTAGTACGTGATCCCAAAGAATTCAAAACATTTTCAAAGAAAGAAATTATCTTAATCTTTCAGATGGCAAATGTTTGCAGGCAGAACTTCTTTTCTATTTTTCAGTTTGCAAAAGACTGAATCGTTCATAGCTTTCTTTCTTCATGAAGTAATCCAGTTTTATTGGAATTGTACATTGTGCCCTCATCCCTCTTAACCATGTGTAGATACGAATCGATACAATGGAACTCTTAAGCTTGTATAGATATGTATCCACCCCGTGGAACACTCAAGCCTGTGTAGATATATATCGATACAGTGTTTCTTTTTCCTTCTATTTCAATGGAAATACTATTCTCTCCTTTGGGAGAATAGAACATGTGAATATAGTTGAACCAGCAGCCTGAAAATGTTGTGGTTTGACTTTCTGATACATTTTAATCTACATAAGAATAAGTAAACTGTACAAGCAGTATTGTGTGGGATGCACATGCTCTAAACCTAAGGCAGCTAGGCAAAAGCATCTATAAAAACCAAGATTTTGCTGCATTACAGGTATTCAAGAATCTAATGTTTGGTTAAATACAAATTGGGTTTTTTTTTCTTTGCCTGAGCAATATATGAAGCTATTCCCAGCAATTCATGCTGTCCTTGCTGCCCTTACCTAAGGAGGAACAGAAGCTTCTGTTTCATGCTTACATGAATTAAGAAAGACCTAGAAAACCATCTGCTCCGCTTTTGTGGTTGCACCACAATAGTGTATAGTCTTGAAAAGTTTCTGGTATGTCCATTTTCAGGATTGTCCAGAAGATATGCAACAGAGTATTCTCCTTCCTTTATGGTGTTAGACATGCCTGTAGCTGTAGCCCAGGGCAAACTAAAACAGTACACATGATTTTAGTATAGACTGGTGTTGAGACATGCAACCATGCAAATTAGGCTACTAGGATTTCTGCTCTGGGTTGGAACTGGGACTGGACCACAGTTTAGAAAGCTGCAATGACAAATTGTACAGGGGAGCCTTCAAAAATTGTAAAGAGGTCCAGGAAGTGACAYCAATTCATTCTCTAAGACACAGAGATGTGATGAAATTACTATAAATAGTAGTGGAAACATGAGAGGTAAGTTAGCAGCTATGTGGTGAAAGGGGATTCACATGGGGGTGATTATGTGCATAAAACTGCGGTAAATACAGAATGCAAACCCATCACAAGATGAAAAACCTCATATTCTCGTTTTGTGAAGCAGAAAAATTTTAATTGTAGTTTCCTTTTTTATACTTACCAGCCTTTGTTTGTATTTAAAGGCAAAATCTGCAACACTACAGTCAAATTACCAGCCCGCCTCCTCTGTCAAGGTAAAATATTGTTTTTACTATCTATAAAAAGTGTGAACTGTGAAAAAAGATGAATTGAATATTTTATCTCTAGTTCTTGGTATGTGCTTTTTGAATTTTCTCTTCCTTGACTAGGAGATAAAAAATAATCTGTCTGAGGAAATTACTTGATAGATTAATCTTTTTTTCTGGTCTTACTATTATTTTCTGCTATGGTACTGTAGTATTTAAAGTGCTGAGAAGTATACAAAGTGGTATTCAGTATGTGCACACACATTGCTGACTGGAGTTTTTTCTGTTTTCCTTAGAAACCATCATGGTGGCCCTTTGAAATTTCTCCTGGTATTTTAGCTTTTGCTATTGTATGGCCATTTATTGCCCAGTGGCTGGTACACGTGTATCTCCAAAGAAAGCGAAGGTAAAGATGTACATTCAATAGTACACGTACACTGTTTCACCTGTTTAAACCAATAGGTAGTATAATCTGTTATTTAGACAGGACATAAAATTACTTGCCTTGAAAGTTTCTCAGTGTAAGAAAGTATTGGTTAATTTGACTTTATATATAGTAGGCTTTATATGTGACAATTTATGTTAAATCTATGAAATGTGATGCAAGATAGATAAATAATTTCGAGCATACACAAGTGGGTGAGGCTGAAAAGCTTGGRAATGTCTCCATGACATCTTTTGATCCTCTCACTCCTCATATCCTCTTGAGCCATTTTCACTTCTTCTAGACTCCCTAGTCCCCTTGTGCCATGATTTTTTTTTCCTATCATATCCTTAGTAGGGTGCCATCTGTCACCTATATTTAACATCTACTAGCACCTTACTATGGTATTTTTGTGACATACTTCCTTCAGCTAAAGGACAGTTGTACTCTGATCTTGCCTTTTCTCAGCTCTCTAAGCATCAGAAGATCAAATGAGTGTTCCCTGGTTGCTGTCTGCTTACTTCAGCTTCATACCTGATTTTGTTAGCTTAGTATGCTCTTGGCTTTAATGTTTTTTTTCCTCTGTCAGTCAGCAAAGGGTTTGTATGTGTGTGGATTTTAGGAGAATTAGCTGAAATTTCTCTAGCTTTTTAATGTTTGCTACTTTTCATGATATAGTTTTCTCTCCTGTGGTAAATCATGGAAAGATGGGTGGTTGAAGTTGAAAGGGAGCTCTGCAACTCATCTGGTCCAACATCCTGCTAAACCAGGGACACTCAGAAGCTGATTGCCCAGGACTGTGTGCAGGCAGCTTTCAAATATCTCCAAGGAGGTAGATTCTGCCACCTCCCTGGGCTACCTGTGCCAGTGTTTATCTCTCCTCAGGAATACTCCAGTCCTTTAATCATCTTCGTGGTCCTCTGTTGGACTCCCTCCAGTTTGTCTGTGTCTCTCATGTAGCCAGAAGCAGACAGAGCACTGCAGRTGTGGCCTCTCCAGTGCTGAGTAGAGAGGAAGGTTCACCTCATTCACCCTTTTGGAAGGGATAACCCTATTACCACTGGTCTTTGCTGCAAGGGCTCSCTGCTGGCTCATGTTCAAYGTGGTGTCCACCAGGACATCCAGATCCATTTCTGCCATGCTGCCTCCCAGCTGGGCACCTCAGCACATACTGGTGCCTGGAGTTGTTTCTCCAAACAGTGCTGGATTCTGCAAATCTTCTTATTGTACTTCTTGAGTTTACTGTCAGCTCATTTCTCCAGCCGATTGTGGCCCCTCTGGATGGCAGCTCCACCCTCTGGCRTATCAGCCACTCCCAGTTTTGTGTAATCTGCAGCTTTGCTGAGCGTGCACTCTGCCCCRTCATCCAGGCCATTGCTAAAGGTGTTAAAAAGGACTGGTCCCAGTAGGGACCCCTGGCATTCACCACTAATTAGTGGCCTCCAGCTCATCTCCTGTGCTGATCACCACTCTCTGGGCCCAGCCCATGGATTTGTAAACAATACAGCACCCACAAGGGCGCCAGGGAGTTCCCTGGGCTCAGAGCTGTCAGCAGCAGCATTGCTGTTGCTGCACTGTCTGATGAAACCAGAGATTGCASTACTAAGGCTTTCAGGCAGTTACATACATTTTGCTCATTCTCTGCACTAGCAAATGGAAATTTCCCCTTGTCAGCAAGGACAAAGTTTGGATTTTTAAAATCAAAACAATTTTTTTTTGTATTTTACTGAAACTCTAATGAACTTTACTGTTCTGGTAATTGTTCTTGCATGGCTCTCTCCCTCTCTCTCTGAACAGTGCTATTCTTGAAAACCCTTTTTGATCATCTATTCTGACATATGTAGTACCCTCAGTCACAGATTCAGTCAGAAATCAGTTTTTAGAAAAACACCTTTCCGGCAATTTTTCTAGCAYGTTGTCCTAGTGCTTCAGAGCTTTGATGAATAAACACACGGTACATTGTTTTAGGTTGGATTTGTTTAGCTTCAGTTTTCATCCACTGGATTTTTGTGTACCTATGTAGTTGACAAAGAGCATGTGATGTGTCTCCATGGGTACTTCTTTGCTATCGCCAGGTCATCTCATAATCTCTTGCTTAAACAAAACAAATGGAGCAACTGGAATCTCATTTTAAAAGTGTTTCCCAGTCTTAGGATGATTCTTTTGATTCTTTTCCAAATGCTTCAGTTTTTCAACATTATTTTGGAGTTCTGGACACCTGGATTTGTACCAGTGTTAATACCAGTGTCAGTGTGAAACACAGAGATAGCATAGCCCCATGTTTTGCTTGCTCATTCGTGGATTGTTTGGAGATGGACTTCAAGAACAGAAATAACTGAAGATGTTCTGTGTTCTTTAGCTTTTCYGTCTGTTTCTGAAGAAGTCTTCTCATAGCCAGAATTTAAGGACTATGTGCTTCTGCAGCACGTTTCTATCTGGAGTTCCATCTCCTTTAGCAATGCGTAGGAAGCTGACCAAGTACACTCAGCCAGAAAACAGAATTGTGAAACAAGTCCTGCTCACCTGTCCCGTTGCCAGTTTCACCTTGTGTTCTGTTAGGTGTGCAAGCTCTTAGGCAACACCTGTACACAGTGCCTGTACTGACTGTGTCTGTGTACTTCTGGTTTTAAACTGCATGAACTGTCCTGCAGCAGAAACCACAAGTCCCTGCTACCATGCAAAGTTCTCTGAGGCTCCGGCTGTGGAGTCGTGACTTCTAAACTCTTTTGCAAAGTGGAGCAAATTCCATGTAACTGGTGGAGGGATGGCCTTCTGTAACCAAGAACTTTGTGTTTAGCTCTTGTCCCTGTGCATGGGTAGCTCAGCTCCCTCCCAGCACCCCACTATACAGAACCTCTTAACCTCTCCCCTGTTACTTTATTGTGGAATTTAATGCTGAAAATCTGGGTACTTGTACTGGAGCCTTCACTAAAGAAGGCTTGAAAACATGAATTCTAAGGGCCCTAAATTCAGATAGAACTACATTTTTGAAATAATTGAGTGTTGTCTAGATTCAGCTCATGATTTTAGAACCATCTAATTGTATGGTTTCTGGAGTCATGGGGAAAACAAGCTCTTAAGTTGTTAACTCTGTTGAGCCAGCACACCACTGACATGGGGTCAGGGATTTTTTTGAGGAATTCCATCTGCAGTTCCAAATTCTTAGCAAATTTCCTACTCCTTGGTGTAAGAAGGCAAATTTTCAGGTATCTTGAAGCTGTGTTGTATTTTATTGAAATGGAAATCTTTCACATCTAACTTTAATTGATTTGTTTGTTTAGACAAATGAAAAATCATCTCATATGTGAAGGCACATTAAACTAATTTATTTGTTTCCAATTCTAGAAAACTGAACTGAGAAATCATGACTATGCTTAAGGACTTCTACGAGGTAACAGCCCTGGAAAGCAAAGGAAGTCTGAATTCTCATAGAATCTCAGAATTCGGGATGATCTTCCTTATGTTACAGTAGTATTTTGTACTACCTTTGAGCTAAACATTTAAGGACTAATATTACTGAAACTTGAATGATTCACAGCTCCTAGGTTACAAATAAATTTAATAATTCCATCCTCAAAACCATATGAACATTAATTATTTTGGAATATGCTTGTGGATGGGCCTTCATTAATTACTGGCCTTGCTGATGGCAGTTGATGAAGAGAATAACATCTCTGTAAAAGAGTAAGTGAAAAATATGTAAAACTGTCACTTTAACATTGAAATGATTTTACAATCCCAACATCCCTGCCTGTTTTTCCACTGGGTTACATAGTATTAGGTGAAAGCTCTAATGAAGTTTAAATTCAATGCATTGTAAGCTGTTGGAAAAATACAGTATAGCTCTGAGGAATTCAACTTATTTTTGCTGCTAAACAAGTGTGGAGAAATTTCCATATAAATTGGTCAGAAATGAAGTTGAATCCTTCGCTTATCCTGTAAAATTGTAAAGAAGATTTGGGAATTTGTATATATCCTGAAAGCTAGAGCCATTAATAATAGGGGGACTGTCAAATACAATTTTGGAAACAGTGGGTAGTACAAGGGATCCATGTAAAGAGGCTGCACCTTATCTTTTTAACTTTGATAACTGTATTCTTGTTGATAACAGCTTATTTTAACTGAAATGCATAGTTTAGGCACAAGGTGCTTTAAAATGAGATGAAAACTAGCTCTGTAAGTCTATCTCTAAGCTTTTAAAAAGCTCAGTGCACTGTAAGTTTTCTGTTGGCAGTTTATATTAAAGTAAGAGTTAATCTCTTGTGGATTTTCCCCAAGTCATCATGAAAAATATAAATTCTGGTATGTCTCTCTTCTCCTTCTACTTCCTCTCAAAAAAACCTTCTCAGCTAATTTTGAAGGTGATTTTTTTCCCCACAGAGTATTTATTAAGCAATATATAGATAGAGGTACAGCCTTGTGAAGTTTGCTTGACTAAAGCATGCTTTACACTTAATTTTAAAATAAACTAATATATGTTGTCTAAATCTCTGGAAAATGCAAATGCATTAAAATTATATGTGACAGAAAACTTACAGTTTGCTATGAAAAATTATATCACAACATAATCTATGATTAAGCTCTGAATCTTCAGAAATTTCACCATTTTTAATGTGCTTTCATTTTCCACCTGGACTACATCCTACAAATAATTTTTAAGGAAAGTTTTTTTGGTCCTTCTTAAAAATCTTTTATAGTTTGGAAAACATTTTTCGTACAAGCAATACTGTATAAAAATGTAATCACAGAATTTAATGTTGGTTTTACCAGAGAAATTTTAATCTTGTTTTTTAGTTATGTGCAGATTTTTTTTGGTTACTTTTCCCTTCTTCTGACTTTATTATAAAGCTGAATTAAAAAATAAAATAGTTGTAACCTCTTTGAAGACTGCTGTAACAAGCAGATGATTTCATGTGACAGAGATGAGTTTTGGCATGAGATGTACTGAAAACTCAGGTTTGAACAAAGCTTATCCTGGAAGGGAAGTTTTGCTGTGACCTGAAGCCATTGTGCCTGAGCTTAAAGTTCCTGAAGTGATTGACTTCTTATCATAAAGGATAAAATCCTACCAAAAGGGTACTTTAGCTTGAAGGTCACATGAAAACCCCAGCCTCCTGAAGCAGCATGTCTTCCACCAGGACAAAGCACCCTGGAGTGCCTCCCCCAGTTCAAAACCGTGTCAGCTGTAGGAGTCAAGCTCTCAGAGATGGGACAAACATTCCCAAAGGTACTCTCATTGTTAACTTCCCCCTGAAATAAATGTAAGCTTGTACTATCCTTGTTATTTATTCATGTTTCAATAAATCAATTCCTTAATATTTTGTATTTTATCTTGAACTTAATATTTACGAAGTGCTGTACATTGGATACTATGACTATATGCAGAAGAGGCCACTGGCTGTACCATGAAGAATCAGTCTCAACCTGAAAGTTGTAATACAGAATAATACCACCTTACTAATAGTTTGTAACTCAGAACTGGGCCTATCTCAAGCTCCTCATAAGTTGAACATATTCCTAGTTAGCCGCTATTTCAGCATAAAGGTAAGGAAAACTGATTCTTTTCTAATGAACTGYCCAAGTGCAAAGGGACAGAGCTTTGATGTGGAGGCAGTAGCATAAGGAGAGGGCTGGAGCTCCCACCTGAGATACATAGTTTCAGCCTACTCAGGAGGGCTGGAGCTGAATCAGTTTTGCATAGCACTGGAAAGGGCCAGATCCAGCCCAAAACTGCACTTGTGAAGCAAACATGAGGCTGCTTTCCTGCAGCGAATCAAGCTTCACCGAAAAGAGAGACGTTTGCTCTATATCAAACCACATCAGAGACACTCCRTCCCCTCAGAGCTGTTCAGCTGAGAGCACAGCACAGCCGTGTCTCAGTGTGGGGATGGTGCACTTGTTCCATCCTCACAGCTCTGTTTCTTCTGTTGCGGTGCTGTGGCAGCACAGCAATTGCTGAGGAGGCGGAGCCACCARCCTTTCTTGACTCATTCTGCTACTGCAGAGAAGACTCCCATCCAGCAGGAGTCACACACCAGCTCAGGACTTTGCTCTCCTGCCATTAAGTACACAAACATAGTTTGTACTAAAGATTGCAGGCACAGGTTAGCAAGTTAGGAACCAAMTCAAGGACACATACACCCATACTAGAAAGTATTAGATATTTTCTTACTTAAAATTACCATCTTTGCTGAGATAGTGGGAAGCAGTCAAGGTTCCGTTGTGTAAAGATCCATCTCCCACACTCCCAGCAGGGGCAAAAGTAACAACAGTTTAAAAAAAACTAAGAAGCAGAAGCAGCAGCACAACTGCATTATTTTATTTTATATATTTACACAAAGTAAAGTGAATTTTTGAAGAATGAATTTTGAARTAAGTGCAAAATAAACTTTTGGAGAATGGAGAAGAATGCATTTTATTGCCAGAGTAACTATGGATAAACCCAATCATACTGAAAYTGGAAGCGCAACAACCTGTGGCTGCACCTCAGCACCTTGGTCCCCCAAACACTGCTGTCTGTGTAGATGAGCCCAACAGCACATGATGGGTGGGAATAACTGCAAGACTGCAGATTCTGTATAACAAAGTGCAATGCTGATCTCTACAGGAGTTTTTAGATGGACAGATCTGTCCTAAAGGCAGATAACCTACATATAGACTCCAGCTTCTGGGTTATCTTGGGAGATAGTTTAGGCCTTCAGGAAGTATCATGTAACAGCTGGAGTACTTGCCAAGTGGTATTCCACAGCTTCTAATGATCAGAAACTTTTGCCAGCTTATACAATTTTTTGTAGGTAATTACTTAGGAGGAGGAACTTCAAAYGTCTTCCAGCTACAACATTATACTTATTAAACTTTTACCTGTTGCTTGACTTGAAAGACTACAAGTAAGGCAAAACCAATGGGAGTAAGAGTTGGCAAGGAATTCCACATTAAACAATAAAGCTAGGATTCACTTTTTACAAGAGATAAAAAACCCCACCAACCAAAACACCCCAGAACAAACAAACCCCCATCACAAATCTCAACAATCAATATCTGACACCCGGCTCCATGTTGGTGATAGCTAGGATAAATGCAAGGAACTTAAGAGAGGGTATTACAATATCTTCAGGGCTAATTGTGCAAAATTTAAATTTTGGATAGCAGTGTAGTGAGAACTKTGCATAAAACATTAGCATTTGTCAATTGGCCCRTTTACTGTTCTACAGATTCTSTGKTTTTGTATTGCATTAATCAACTGGTAGAAAGACCACAATTTTCTTTYAGAATAAGGCTTTTATAGAAGATTACTTGGCCCTTGTGGACAGTTAAGWATTATTTCAAGGGGTTAGACAAGATTATACCACTGCAACAAATTTCTTCCACCTTGACAGGACGGGAATGTGTTACAATGCCCAATGGGAACAGGTAAAGCATTTGTAAAGCACTGAAGCACTGAATACAAAGACCTACTGTAGGTGTTYAGTTTATATTATTTCTTAAACATGTAATCAATATTTAATTCTTGTAAAGCATGCTTTCTTAAACCACATTACTAGAAATGGAAGAATAAATTGCATAAAATACCAGTGRTTAAGGAACCCTCCTACCCTAGTTTATATATTCTAACTGCACACAGGAAAATCACCAGAGAATGTTGACTATGAATACTGCTTCAGTAGTGCATTCATTTATTTGYACCTTTTCCATGTAACAATTTCAATGAGACTGAACAATTCAGAAGTTTTCTGGAACAGCCATTCTTATCAAAGGAGATGCACTGTATGTTCTGCAATTTGCCAAGATTCTGCTTCACATGTTTATCACACCTAGAGCTGAGATTGGTTATTCTGGGCTATTAAGAATCAGCTCTCTTGAGATCTTTATAGCGAAATTCCATTTTCTTCACCATTCTCATTCCTTTCTGAGCAACCTGAGGGAATAGCAGGAAGCCTACCAGACATTATCTGCTCAGAATTCCATCAATAAATCTTGTCTTCCAGGAAGCAGGGTAATGAAGGGACATCTCACTACTACTATAAAAAGGGGTCGGTTCATGAAACCAAAAGCCATTTGGCAAAAATCACTGGCAAAATGGCTTCTGGCACRTGGCCCTTGGCTGCCAATACCATCTAGCACAAATGATCTTTATCTAACAAGCAGAAACCTGAAAAATTAAAATCTTCTTTAAGTTAGAGAAAGATACTTATGCAAGAAAAATACCAAAGATTATTTAAACAGGAATATCTACAAATAATCCTCTAAAACCTAGCAGACACAAGTTTTGTATTGCATTTAAAGATAAATTTAAATATACTTCCCACTAATTCAGATTTATAATACAGAATATACACTTCTACCTTATATTCTAGTCAAAATCCAAGCTCTGGCTGTGAATTTACAGAACAATCCATTAATCTGCAATACATTATGGTCTTTCACATTTGGCAGCTTCAGTATGAATACTACTTGTTAGAAAAAAAAAAAAAAGCACCTGTCACTTGTCATTTGACAAGTGAACACACACACACTGGGCATTTTCTGTATAAAACCAGTAACTGCCAAAATGTATGTCCAGTCCAGCTTCCTACAGCCCAAGTGGCTACAATGCAACAATTTGAGCAGAGCACTTGTTTAACAGACTTGCCTCAAGTATCCATTCACTGCCCCATTTCTCTCTAAGAACAGATAATAACCAGAGGAACTACTGCCCATCTCTCATGCCACTTCTAGCTGAGTTAACTYGGAACACCATTGCATGTTCTCATCCCTTCTTGGGAATAAGAAAAACAGAAGACAAGACATTTCAATGTTGCATTGAGATTTCAATTTTACACCTTGAATAGAAATGACCATTTTTGCACAGTGGATATATATTCACACTGGTCAGAAAGGACTGCTCTCAACCCAGCCTGTCACCACMTTGAACCACCAATAGGTTAGTTATTAATTAAATACAATTAGAAATAATTAATATCCTTTCCATATTAGTTTAGCTGGGAAATAACGCCACACTTAGTAATGGGAATAATTAATTGCTATTTAAAAGCCCCATTACTGCCAAGAGTTATTAGCTCCAAGAAATGCAATACTCTTAGTAAGGTGCAGTGAGAGAAAAAGCAGCATGAAGGCCCTTGATGCCAGTTCCATACAGTAGTTTCACTTTGGAATAAAGGAGACTATAATAAAAACAGACTGGTAACTTGAAACACACTAAATTTGGCAAGGAAACTTAGTCAAGACCAAACTAGGGTTACAAAACAACCTGTAAATGTGCAAAACCATGGAAAATGTTCACTTATCTTGATGCTATAAGCTAAATCCAGACACAGTCAGGTGCTGAGCATTGTTTCTAGCATCAAAGTAAGAGGTATCAGTCTCATCATCCGGCTGAGGTATAAACGGCATAGTCTGATTCTGGAGATTATCCCAGTCCACCCCGTGAAAGAGGGGGTGATGCTTCAGTTCTGAAACAGAAGTTCAARTAAGCATTATGAACTTTGTAAAGGCCAAGCCCCATAGTCACTTTTTTCTCTCATCTATAAATGTCAGTAGATTTGCTATATATTCCTTTTCAGAAGTTCATAAAAGTGCAAATTGCAATTGGGCTTTGACTACCCCCAACTTTAGTAGGATCAAACTGCTGGCATGACGAGTAGCTGCCACCCACATCCACAGACCCTGTTCCACACAGTGCATTGAGCCAAAAGCAGCTTTAAAGCTGCTCGTCCCAAGGAAGATTGAACTCAGAGAAGCAAAGCACTACAATAAACATAACAGGGATTTCCCAGTACAAAAGGCTTCATGCTGTAGCAATAGAAGGGAGAGCACACATTTTGGGGAGGGGAGAGAAGACGAGAGTGATGGAAACTTAAGTACAATGAGAAAAACTTWATGGTTGTCCTCATCCAACTGCACTTATAAATGGATTATAAATCGGACAAAGAGACCAATTGTAAGACACAATTGAGATACAGTTTTAAGTCTTGACAAAGAATGAATTTTGAAACTCAGATAGGAAGAAACCGTTATGTCATCTAGTTTYAATATCTATCCTTAACAGCGAATTATATTTCACTCTAAAATCCAGGAATAAAGATAGTTACTTGTGTTTAACTAAAACACCTTCAAATTGCTTTGTGGGAAATATTAAAGCCACAGGGTTTTCTGTTGACATAATAATTTTCATTCATAATCTTGTGCTAATTTAATTTGGCTTGATTTCAGCTTCTAGCATTTAGTCTCTTTATAAGCACTTCCACAGTAATTTCCTTCCCTAGTGATTTCCTGAGCAGTTCTCATAAGACTTCTATTTCCAAAACACCTCATGCTAAGTTTCTTTCACGTTACCAACTTTTTTCTTTAATAAAACATAGTCACTCTTAACAATAGCAAATGTCTAAGCCCTTCTGCAAGGGAAAGAAAAGTAGACTTTATGTTGTATATATTGTCTGACTTCGTATTCTCCTATGCATTCAGCAAAGGCAAGCTGATTACCAAGGCAAAACTTCTCTCTGAATTAACTTTGYTGTAGGAAGCTTCTGTCCTAAACTATAATCTTTTAATCAAGGTTCCCACTGTCATTTACGTTAAAAATTCCAAATATTCAATAGATAAGAGAGAACTTGGTTTCATCAGCAGATATCGAACACTAAACATGCATAGCAGAACCGCAGTTAAGCAAAACAGAAATTCAATTAAAAAAATTAATTTGGCTGTCATTGGGCACCCCCAGAAYGACCTTACTCAAGAAGGAAAATCCCCCACAAGAAATACAGAAAATACCCCAACTTGTTAAGTGTTATGGTACTATACTTGGATCCTGGTTAGGCATTGAAGCTTATTAGTCTGTTTCAGGAGGAGGTSATCACCACTTTGAAATTTGCAATTAGTTGCAAGGAACAATTTTAATACTAACCCTTCAGTCCAGCTCTCTTAGTAGTGTCAACGGTTAGAAGAATATCTATTGCATTTTGGGCATTATCAGACAGCTTTTCTTCACCCTCAGGCCAGGGAATATCTACAAAGATAGAAATGGTAATTCAAACCATAAACATACATTGGAAATACATTCTTACCCCGATTGCTGAAACAGATTACCTCTTTTCAAAATATTTTGGAAGACCTGTGTTGGTGTTTCATCATTAAAAGGTGGAATTCCAGTTAGAAATTCAAATAAACAAACTCCAAGGGCCCACCAGTCTACAGCAGAACCTGGTAAAACAAATCCACATCATTATACTTACACAGATGATAACCACAAAGACTTGAAGAGTACAGAAACTGAAGAGTGTTTAAATTCTGCAAGTTCCTTGAAAATTATGAAGAGGCAAAACAAGTTGTATTTAATATTAATGCAGGTTTAGAACATATTAAAAGGCTATTTAAAGCCACTCTGCTCCTTATTTCATTATAGGTAACACTGGGGTGTACAGACAAAACCAAGGGGTCTCTCAGTAAAATTCTAATTATCAACTCCCATCACAGAGAATGCAAGAGCTGACTTCTCCAAGAGATTATTTTGTGATAAGAAGCAGAAGCCTCATGAGTGCTCTAGAGACTACAAGAATGCTCCATGTTGCTGCCTGTGCCTTTCTCACAGTTCTTTAAAAAGTCTCCAAAACTTTGAACTATTGAACTTAATTTTCATTTGTCTAAATTATTGTGAATATCATGAAGAGAGCTTGCAGCAGTGAGCCAGCAAGCATGAAGCTGGCATTACCTTCCATTACACTGAACTGATTGGGACAATGTGTAGTTATCTTTAGCAATCTCTTCTTTATTAAATGGTTTTGGTTTTCCACATTCCAGGGTTTTGGTCTTTTTGCCAATCTCTCTTATTAATCTACATCAAAACAAGCAGGCAAAGCAATCCCAGACACCGCTGCATGCATTCTAAGCTTYCTGCATCTTCAAGCCATGCCCACTCCACTTAAATACCATAACTGTTAAAAAAATCTTTGAAAGGTAAGAAGTCTAATTGTTCTTTGCTTTTTTGGCATTTAAAAAACCTAACACACCTTCAAGAAAATAAATATTTTGAGCCATTTCACAAAGACTACTGTTAAGTTTAGAAATGCTGAAAATCAAAATGTTTAACCAGTAATCTAATATACTTTTAACAAGTTTTAACAGCAGTAAGAGTGCCCCACCAAGCTAAGCACATCAAAGCAGTGAGTCCACATCCACTGTTGTTAGAGCACTTGGATGTTCAGTAAAATACTCCCAGCTCCAGTCAAAGTCTAATAAGATCACAACTCTGAAAAATGTAATAACCAGGTTTCAGCAGAAATTTTTCCCACACAAACTCCAACTAAAATTAGATCAACTCCTACCATATCCCTGCTAAACAGGGCCTGAGGATGGCATGAAGCTGTGCCAAGGGAGGCTTAGGTGGGATATCAGGAAAAGTCACTCACCCAGAGTGACTGGGCACTGGAACAGGCTCCCCCAGGCAATGGTCACAGCAYCAAGCCTGACAGTTCAAGACGCATTTGGACAATGTTCTCAGGCTCATGGTGTGAYTCTTGGGGCTGTCCTGTGCAGGGCCAGGAGYTGGACTCAATGATCATTGTGGGTCCCTTCCAAATGGAGATATTTTGTGATTCTGTGATTYAAAGCAAGAAGCAATAATTCCAGGTCTTGAGCACGTGACTTTCTTCACCCATAGACAAAGTAAATCAGACTGAGTGCATCAAGTGAAAGGCAGCAATGAGAAAAGGTGCGTCTGGCTTTACTTCCTGTTTCACAATTTAGGAATGCTGACTTTCCTTCTGAAGTATATGCTTACATGTGTGATTTCTGATAGCTTAGTCACGCTGATACCAATGTTTCCTGACTCTGTGAGCTTCACATATTCTTATGTGGAAGCATATTGGATATGTCTTTCCACATAGAAACATTGTTCACCCCAATTGTTCTTGGCAATTGTGATCTAGTTATACTTTGACTGTTCAGTTATGCTGAACACTTCAGTTCTGCACAGATACAGACAACTCACCAGAGATCAGAGTCCCTGCATATGAAAAGACAATGAAGTAAAAATATTACAATTATTGCCAAAAAAACATAACAAACATCAAATATCAAGTAYGATTCTGTGAGGGCATAGGAATGCAGATTTTTATAAGATAGTATTCCACAATAAAAAAAGATGGTAATGTTAAACTGAAGTCAGAAGCATGTTGTAACATGAAGCTGTAACACATTTTATTTAGGATTAAAACTGCATTTACAAGCATCTCAATATGCAAAACATTTAGTGAGGGAAGATTTGGCTGGTTTGTCTTACCATGAGGCTGTGTCAAAAGCAGCTCAGGTGCCAGGTAGTCTGGGGTCCCCAGGATGCGTTCACCTTCTACAGGGGCAGCTCCTCTTCTAACACTCTTTGGAGTCCTATATGGTGTGCCAGCATCYATCCGATGAGGGGTCTTAAAAGACAGGACAAAGATTTCAGATGTCAAAGAAAACCAGCTCAAAAACTCCCATCTCCAGGYTTAGTCATGGAGACTTGCTACTTGAATTCAAGCCAAGAACAAGTCACAAAACATTCCYTTAAAAGTATGTGTGAAATGTGCTTCTACTGCTTTACCTCAACAGTCTTGAAGCATAAAGTTAAGATGCCTACTGTTTGAGAAAATTTCCCCTAAGTTCTTCCTYCAGTGTCACATCCACAGCAGCTATGACTGTTTATGCCAATCTTTGTAACAGGCTTCTCACTGGCACATGACAGTATACATTTCACCGTCACTTTCACCAGGATGAAAAAAAAGAGCAGGCACAATGGCAGTTACCAGCAGCTGAACAGCATTTACATTGAGAAAGGTGCAGGACAAAGAAAGATGAAAACTAGACAAAGACTTCCCATTACAAAAGGAAACCTACAACCATTAACAGAAAATACAGCACTGCACTAGAAGCAGAATGAGATACAATAGMACAGGCTTTTTTAATCAGTTCACCCTAACAGCAAAGATTTCTCAGAGATGGACAGTCAGTGGACATTGAGCCAAAGGCAAGCCAGTGAASATAAAGATGCTAAACTCTTACAGAAACTATAATTCTGGCCACACAAGTGCAGCAAGTGAAACCCTGTCAGCAAAGGTCATTTTGAGAGACTACCTCAAACTACTCAAGTTTTCCCTAAATTTCCCACTGAAATAATTTTAGGTCCTAATGCTCAATGCATGCACAAAGTTTCTACCTGTCTCCTTACCTACCTGGTAGCACTGATATGGTCTTCCTTTCTGTAATGGAGTGATAGCTGTTGGATAGGAGCCACTGCAAGCAGGTGAAAGATCCATTATTTCTAAAGAAGCCATGCTACATGGGTCAGATGCATTGGATACATTGATTGGACTATTGTAACTTCGAAAAACAACAGCATTTTTTTTTAAGAGACTCAGTGCTTCCATCATCTTTTCTGAAGGAGAAGCWACTGTGCCAAGGCAAGTTTCTTCCRCRTGTTTCTGGYCATTATCCTTTTTCTGATGTAATGGCCCAAAGTCCTGGACTGTATGTRCTTTCTCTCCATTTTGTGTGGCATCTTGGGACTCTGGTGATGTTATTAGCACATCTTCAGGTTTTGGTTCCTCAAAAGAGAGGTCTTTAACACTTTTGTCCAAATCTAAAAGCTGCTTTTCTAGATGGCTTTCTGTAACAGAGATTTCAGGAAGTAAATCAGAATCTGCACTGAAGACTCCTAAAGGTTTTTCATCTTCAATGCCTAAAAAACTTGAGTTCATGTACTCCTTTTCATCATCCTTTCCACAGTCTGCCTCCAGATCACACATAAGATTTTTGGCTATAGTTGGAGTAAGCAATCTTTCAGTTTCCAGGTTACTAATAGAACTCTTAACTTCTTCCTTGCTTTTGCAGGTGTCACATAGGCATCCGTCATTACAGAGCATTAAGGATTGAATTTCTGTTGTCAAACCTGTCCCTTTGTTTGCTGGAAATTCTGTGATCTGACAGCCACGTTTATATTCTGCATTACTTTTTTTAACATAGTTAAGTTCCTGACAAGGACTAGTGTCAACTGATTCAAAGCTTCTTTTTACACCTGGCTTTTCAAACATTTCTTCCTCTTTGACAGGCTCATTCTGCCTTGAAGGTGACTGTTGTAGACTGGAAGTCTCTGCTGTTTCATTAGTCACATCTCTTTTATTTACAATGACTTTTTCTTTCCAAATCTTATTTTCCGAAATACATTTTCTCACTATGCCTTTCACAYCCAGAGTGCTCACAGGAGTATCTGCTATATCCAAATGTTCACTTCCCAGCTTCCGCCTACTGCCAGAATCATTGCTGACAATGGGAGAAATGGCAGACTCAAGTTCTTTTGTCTTTAAAACTTCAGTACCTTTCCTATTTGGCAACTCAACATTCAAAAGGAGAGCTGATCCACTGTTACTGGTTTTGCATGTTGTAGAACGAGGTGCATCTTCACTTTGCTGCAAATGAGCACATTAAGTTTTGAATACCGAGGAAAATAGGATTACAGCACTAAAGAAATGTGTAATTATTTCCACCTTCATAATGCAATGCAGATTTGCAAGCATTATTCATTCTTTCTAGCTAGTACTAGTGAAAAACTATACTTCTAACTACAAAAAAAAACAAAAAAACAAAAACCCACAAAACCAAGTTCAGGATAACTTGATAATTTGACTTATTTTAAGAACATTWAATAAGGTTGCTAGAATACAACAGAAAATGCCACATTTTTAAATGGCTAAAGATGAAAAAAATAGAACAATTAAAGTTGTATTTGTGATTTTATGTTAAGAAATTAAGCTACAGAAGTTTTCAGTTTCCAAGAAAGCCCTAAGCAAAGAACCCTATCATATAATCCTGTGGGATATTACACTCCAGAGATGACAAAAGGAAAATCTGATCTTACTAATGTTTTGATAATACAATACTAAAAACCAAGGTCTTAAGAAATAGATAGATATAGAATTACAAACTGTTTTAAATATAAGTTTTTCTGTATGATCTAAATAAGAATCATGGCAAGAAACTATATAGCACAGSAGCATTTTGTTTTAGGTATGTATTTTTACAGAATTTCCTTAACATTTTAAAGTAGGATTCCAAATATTTTGTGTCAACTAYATTTATTGGTGTTAGGTTAGTTGACAGAAAAGCCTTCAGTATTAAACCCTACACTCTTTCAGTTTAACAGCTAGCAGAATTTTGRAGTGTATTTTGTTTATTGTTTTCCCAAGTTCTGTCTTTTAAAGAAATTCTTTTGTCTGCAATGCTGAGCAAATAAAGGCAAGTAAGTAAATGAGGCAAGTAAGTAAAAGACATTTGCAACACTGCAYACACATGTACAAACTAATTTTAATTTATAGTGGGAAGATGAAACAGTCCTGACCTCTACATCTTTCTCCCACCTGGGGCTGCTGCAGCTTTCTGATTCCACACTGGACRGGCGTGTGTGAGACTGACTACTGACACTGGAGCTACCAAACCTTTTTCTTGACTGAAGTAGAGTAGGAGTTAAACTTCTCGCTGGCATCACAGGTGTTAATTGAGAATTATCAAGATCTTGAGGGGAAAAAAAAATTCAAATGTTGATACAAACAGGCAACATGTACTGACTGACTTCACACTATGTTAAGCTTTCACATCAAAGGAAGATATGGAAATCTAAGTGTGACAACAATTTCTGTTATTATCTTTTCTGCATAGTCAATTCACGTGTTTTTTGAATTAGGGACTTGCCAAGAATATAAAAGTAGTACAAACATTGGCAGCATAGCTGTCTTCTCTCTTTTCAGGTTAGAAATGAGAAAGCAGTAAGATAATTTAAATGAAAGCATACATTRCTGTATTAAACAATTTTCAGTGAAAGTATGTCAAGAACTGACGCTATTTCTGTACAATCTGAAAGGGTGATTTTGAATTCAGTGGCTGTGATTCAAAAACAAACAAACAAAACCACTTTAGAATRTGACATATGTAGTGTAGGTGAAAACATGACAGATGTATAGAGCTGGAGGAATGGTGGACAGCAAGCCACCGATAGAATCACACTTTTTATGAAGTGAATCCAAATTACTCATATAAAATTAAAAAAACACCAGATTACAACCAGATTATTCCTCAGTACAAGGCTTGGTTTACTCACGTGTTTTGAATAATTTAGTTGAAAGAGGGGTATTTTCCTTTTGGGCCACAGGTACAGGAGAAACCATGCCATGCAGACTGTCAGACGATTTACTTGAATTGTGCCCTGGCACTTTCACTCTAACAGGAGGAGTATACTAACAAGCAGAAAGAAGCACAGTTAAAAGATAATGGAGTCTAAACAAATTCTCAATCCAGGATTGAGACTGTAACTTCACCCATTCTTTATTATGTTTGCATTGGAGCTTGGCAATGCCCATTTATAAGTCAGAAATTTAAAACACAGTCCAAGGTAATCACTTCAAAATTTCAAAGTACTCAAAACATACCCTAAGTCATTCTAYCAGCTGGCAGAATAGATGCAAGAATAGCCTTATCATGCCAATTATTGAATTTAAGATAGTAAATAGACTGAAAGGATGAAGTACTTCAAAGACAGTGAAAACTACTTACAAAGCCCAGAGAACTGATAAGAGACAACAACTGTCCTGGAGTACGTGAGTAGTCTTGTTTTGGCTTTGCCATTGATGGAGTAGTAAGGATATCTAGCATATTTATCTCTACAGAGAAAAATAACAAAAWCAAATAGGTCAGGTTTTTATTTTGATATTAAATATCTGCAACTTCACCTTTGTTAAAGTTTCATGAAGAGGRAGAAAAGGTTTAATATATCAGTATATCACACAAAACACAGAATACTTAGGATTTTCTTCTATGCTCTTAAAGCCATGAATCAAACTCCACAGACAACTGTGGATTTCTACATTCCTTTCACTATATAAAAAGGATGCACCCTCCAGCAGCTGTCTCAAGAAACCTAAACTGGTGCTGTGCAGGATAAATCTGGATGATCTAAGGAATGTACAAGCCAGCTCAGAAATTGGCTATTCACCTTAAGACCTGCAGCCTGTGCCAGACAATCATGACTCTTCARCTATATTTTCTGCTACTTCAAAAGAGAATGTTCACATGGCAAAGCACTRATCTAATTTTCTCTTATGGACTTAGTACGTCCCCCCATCTCTCAAATAATGGCTGGAGTGTCCCGGTTAATATATTGGAACTTAATGTATACAGGAACTGAAGGGCAGAAGCAGCCCGAGAAACAGGAACAAGCCAGAATTTTCCATTCACTCATTAAAATCACCCAGCAGATTTCAGAAAACTTTGAAATCCATATATCTCCAAAGAAAAGGCTCTAAATCATATTTCATACATCCTTGTTCCAAAAAAAATAAATATTTTACCTTGTGAAGTGCAATGCAAAGAGGAGACCCCTTACTAGCACATAGCTAATCAGCACTCACCCATCAGAAATCAGGTATTACTGCAACACTTGCACTTATTTAATTGAAAGGTGCCCTCTACAGGGATGTAAAGTACACAAGAAATGYGATACAAAAATACATTTTAATACAGCCAAAAGGGTAGAGATAACTCTTACCTCTATTCAGAGTAACTCTGGAAAGCCCAAAATCTGTCAGCTTTATATGTCCCTGATTAGAAATGAGCATGTTGTCCGGCTTCAAATCCCTGAAAATATGAATATAGTTGAAGTGAGCAAAGAGATCACTGAGCAACACTAAGAAAGTAAACTGACCAGAAACACTCAATATAAAACATTTGTTAGAGCTAATTTACAGTAGCATCTCTTAGCCAGCAGAAGATTCCAGTTTGAGGAACACACCAAAACCATTAAATATATTTGGCATTAAATAAGGCACAAACATCTCAGGCTTTGTAAAAAMCAGCATGCATATCAAAAGTTGTATATTTTGTGTTTTAGCAGGCTCAATAAGTGTCCTTCACAAATAGCACCCATCATAACCTTGACTAACGTGCAGCTCCTACCGATAACAAGCAAACCTCTAGAAAAAGTGTTCAAGTGCATTCTCTGTAGCACTGCTGAATGCAAATGCTCACTACAGGGGAACATTAGGGTAGTCAGTGTCCTTTTGTCCTACGTGTGTGCAGTCCCCAGGGAGTTCCTGAACCAACACAGCTGCTAATACACCACAGGACTGGGAAAGAGCTGGCAGGGGAAAGCAATGTGGTTTAGTGTGCTCAGCACACACAGACAGATTTGATTTTAGGCATTGTTTCATGACACTGCTGCAGCGCACATTTTCAAAAAGTTTCCAGGAGTTCCAGCAAATGAGGTACCTGTGTAGCTGCCACAATGAAATGGCGATTGGTTATGAGATAGAGTGAAAAAATTAAAAACCCAAACTACCAAATACTTATTTATAAGGGAAAAAAAGTTACCTGTGGATTATTCCATGCCTGTGAAGATAGTCAAGAGCCAATGCTGCTTCAGAAATATACTTAATAGCCATTTCTTCATCAAAATATCCATAAATATGGAGAAGGGATTTGACATCTCCACCAATAAGGTACTCCATCACCTGTCATTCAATCATTTTAATTTAAAATTTAAAACATGTTTCAAAATCCTAAGTAAAATACAAAATAACTTTCAACCCCAGAAAAACGATTTCAAGGAGCTGAAGCAGATGGAAGTACTTTGTGCAAACCTCAATTCCCACACAATGCTTTTCACTTGAATAAAAAAATTAAAGTTTCAAATAACAGCAGACACAAAACATTTTCTTTCCATAGACCATTTGCTTATTTTATTTGCCTAGATTASTCTTAGAAGCTAACTAAAAAGCTGACTATAGCTTTGAGAGCTGACTACAGAAAACTTTCTATATTATAGAAATATTATACATTTCTATATGAAATATTATATACTTTAATGTATATTAATTTTACATTTATATTAATACATTATTTGTATTTATATTGTATATTTCCATATTAGAGAAAATTAAATGCAAAGCATTCCTTTGAAACTCAAGGCCTAAAGCCAAAGACCACCTGTCCTATACAAATCAAAGTATCTCAACACTTTATTTRGCAATCATTTATACACAATATTAAACCCAGACCTGACCTCTGTGAAATRAGTACAAATTGTCAAAAATGCATACAGTGAGAGCTATTGTACATTTAAGACACATGAAAAAGAGTGTCTAAAAAGAATACACACACCCAGTAAACCATTATGCAGACACATTATGATAGCCCATGCCATATTCAAAATAAAATAAGAGTCAGCAGAGCTTCTGAAACTCACTCTTTGATGCCAAGAATGCATTTATGGGGTTTTGGTTAGGAACTCTCACCAGTACTTATATTCCAATATACACTATTCTTCCATAAATGTATGTACACACACACTCAGACATGATTCTAGCATCTYCTTTACAAATCCTTCATCCTGAAGTTCTCTACTCCATGCAGCAATTCYGAGATTCCAAAAAAGGAAGCCTTCGTTTACACTCTAAATGCATTCTAGGAGTGAATAGCAACTCGTCTCAGAATTTCATCAAGCTGTTCCCTATGCGTGCTTACAGCAATCCACACAAATTATGCCAGACCCTTTGCAGACAGTCTGAATCCTTACGTGGAGGCAGAATATAAACCCATACACAAGTCCTGTTGTGCTCCACAGCGCTCCATGTGGACCAGCACTTAATTCTACCACTCTGTTACCCTCATGTAGGCAAACAACCATAACAAAATTTAAGCACAGGCAGTAAGTAAAATAGGTTTCCTTTAAGTGAGGCATGGAGTATCTTTCYGTCACTTGGATTCTGCTTGAACAATATCGTTTCATTTTCCCGAAGATTTCTACCTATATCAGAGACAGAGTAGCTATTAGAAAAGYTTCTCCTGTAAGAGAGGGGAACAAGGGCAGAAAGACCCCAAAGATATCAGAGGAAGAGAAAYATTTTACTTGCTCAGCCATTCTGAGAAAGATGTAAAAGTGACTAAGGAATGCCGTTACAAAAATGTTTTCAGATATCAGTACAGTTCACACTCAATTTTCAAGACTACTATAAAACACCACAATCATTATTTTACTCACTAAATACACGTTGTTTGCTGACTGAAGTGAATAGTATAAGTGCACAATGAAAGGACTTTTACTGAGAGCCAGYGCATCCCTCTCTGCCTGCACCTGGTGAACCATATTTTTGTTGATCATGTCTGCTTTTTTCATCACCTGAAAAACAAAACAGAGTACACAAATGCTTTAATCTCAAAATGCTCATAATAAAATTGTGTAAACAAACGCATATAGCTCTGCAGAGCAATGCCTATTATGTATGACTATTTTTATGTTTCCTATTCTTTGTGTACTATGCAGCTTGTTATAACCCTTTTAATCAGTCAGTTTCATGCAAATGATTGGTGACGCTGTTACTCAGGACAAGCCTTGATTTTAGTTATTTGTGCAACAACACAAAAAACGCAACATGTTTTTGTTGTTTTTTTAGAAGATACGTACTCGATAAGAACGCTTTTTATAATTTGTTCTTGTCTTGCATCTCAGAGGCAGTGCTTTCGCCCCCAGGCAGGCGCAGCAGCTGAGGGGGCTCAGCTAYAGCAACTGTTTACAAGTGACAAGCCAACAGCGCTCTATCGCTTAGCAAGGTTTTTGTCTTTATTTCCCCTTATTTAAAGTACTTACAAAAGCAGCTGTCATTATCAGAGGTCCCCTGACCAAACCCTCCGGGACTTTAACGCGGGGAGAGCGGGGCACAGGCAGGTGGGCAGCGCGTCCCAGGGCATCAAGCAGAGGCCGCTCCCCGAGAGCCGGGGACTCATGCTGGGGGCTCACGCCTCCCTGTCCCCTCAGGATGCCCCTTTCCCTCACGGGAAGCGAAGGCGACAGCGTGGCGACCTCTCACCTTCACGGCATAGAGCCGGTCCGCCTTGCGGCCCAGGTACACCTTCCCGAAGGCGCCGCGGCTAATGGGCTTCACGATGGTGAACTCCTCGATGGAAGGGGCCCGGGGAACCTCGACACGCCTCGGGCCGGGGGCTGTGGCGGCGCTCGGGCTGGCGGCATCGCCGCCCTCTTCCCCGGGCCGCTCCGGTGCCATGGCGCAGCCRGCCCCGGCCCCGCCGCGATTCAAAGCGACGCCGGCCCCGCCCCGGCCGTGCCGTCACCAACGGGCAGCGGGCGCTCTCGCGAGAGCCTGCCCGGGCCGCGGCCATGGTGAAGCTCGGCGGTGAAGGGCGCTCGGTGCCGTCCTGGGCCCTGCTCAGAGCGGGCCTGTGACAAAACACCGTCCCTGGGCGCTCGCTGACCGCTGCTCCGCTCGCTTCACACTTTGGGGCTGGGCTGTAACCTGCCATGAGCAAGTAGACTGTCCCCTCATTCCCGTGGGAGGTTTGAAGGTATAAGAATTCAACAGAAGTTGGTGTGAGACATTAAGGAACTGGAAAACAATATTTGTTCAGAAAGAAATAACTGACTTTGGTTTCACGTTATTATTTTCTCATATGTTTCCCTCACATCTGGACAACACTCTTGGGCACATGATGTGATTGTTTTGGTGTCCTGTGCAGGGACTGGAGGTGCACTCAATGATCTTGATGGGTCCCTTCTAGGTCAAGAATATTCTGTGTTTCTATAATTTTCTCACACTTGTGTACTTGTTAGTTCTAAAGGCTGTGTCCAAATGGCACAGGCAGGAGGACTTGAGCACAAGAGAACATGCCCTGCCCAGTTACCACTTTTGCTGTTCATCCCTTAGGGTGTCTTGGTGTTCTCTGGGTTGGTGATGAAACAAACTGCTCCCTGGGCRGGTCTACACTGATTAGGAGTTAGATTAATGGAATCTGTGGCTTCCCACCAATTCCTGATTACTTCATCTGCTATTTATCTGAGGCAGGGTGGTTCTGCAATTGGTTTCCTTATTTTGGRTATCTCCATGGCTACATTCCACCTCCTTGTTGTGACAGCAGGGGCAGGGATGGCATTTACAGCATGCTCTGACCTAGCTGCCATCCTCCTGTTCCCAGMGCACAAGCCTTCTGCTCTGTGTACATTGCACAGCCCTCAGTGTTTACCAGTTTTACTGCTCTCAGCTGTGTTCTAGGCCAYTTTTTTAACCCTTGCCTTACTGCTTTAATGTTGCTTTCACATATACACTGCTGTTTATATTTCATTCACACCGATCTTAATTGTTCTGTTGCAATCTGTGCATCAGCAAAGATCTATCACTGCAGAGGTTGGTGCAGAACAGTGGGTCCCCATTAACACAGTAGATTGGTCATTAGGCCCTTGTTTGGCTCCGAGATGCATCACTTAYAATCTGATCCTGCTCAGAGAGGTCTTGTGCTTGTGAAGGAGAAATGCTATCCCACAGATCTCAGCAACTCCTGCAACATAATGAGCAGATGTAGAAAACATGTTCTTAATTAGCTTTCTATAAAGGTATTAAATAGAATGTATCATTGTCTACCTTTGTTATTTAACTCTGCAGTGTTAGTTTAGCTGTGTCTCACCGGCTGCAAAGCCAGCAGAGAAACCCAGCTGAGAGGARGAGGGGCTGCCTCTTGTGCTGGCATCCTGTGCAGGTGTCAGGTTGTGCCCGCAATGACAGGTTGTCAGGAGTGTGTATTCCACTACAGCCTCAGCTCGTGGGAGAGAGAGTAATGCCTTCTCTCCCTTCCCTCGAGGCAACACGAGCCATTGAACAGCTATGTGGAAAACTGCTTCATGGGGTGGATCCAGGTAGGTATTAATCACCTTTTAGTTTTTTTTGCTGTTGTCAGGTGAGGTTTGTGCCAAACCTGCGAGCTGAGTTACGTGACTTTTATCACGAGACTGCTAGTGAAAAACAGAAGGGATGTACACAAAGGCAGGGGAGGCAGCACTGTGGCTGCRCTCTTCCAGAGCTGTGKAAGCTGGTRTGGGACAGCAYTTTCAGTGAAGAGCAATGGTCAGGKGAAAGAAAGAAAACACTAATAAACSCCCAAAATAATTAGCTTTATAGAAGTCCAGATAAATKWYATCTGTAGCCCTTCCCTTATCCATTGATACAGATATAATATCATAGGAGGTCATTAGGTTGGTCAGAGAGGATTTTCCCTTGAAGCTGTGAGTCACCTCCCTATCCTCCATTGCTTTGGAAACATGCACTTGGCTGATCTTTTAAGGRAAARCGAAGACAATCCCAAGATGAATRGGCTGTCTGGACTAGAGCCACCAGAAGTTGGGACTGAGCAGTAAACTGGGAGAAAGGTAATTCTGGCAGTGGGAGACTGACCACCTACTTAAAACGGACCATGGACTCACATGGAAGGAAGMACTGCATCTACAGACTGATTAGAATGAGAAGCGAGCAAATAGGGGGTTGAAWTCTAAKTAATAGAAGAATKATGTWATTTGTAACCAGTGAAYGCTGATGCCTTTGTTAAAATGTACAGCGTTAAGTTTTAAAGAGCGGTGAGTCAGCCTTTCGTGGCTTACCACCTATGTCCGTCCCTACTTCGTGCTAACTAGAATAAAATTGGAAATTCCTCGGCTCGGCATGTGAATTGGCGCTGCCCGCCGGTTAACGAGCCCCCGGTCGAGACAACACCCAAGGGCGACGACCCTGAGCAGGGCAGTCCCTGTGGCAGCTGCACGGCCCCCGGGGGGAGCGGGCGCCCGCGGAGCCCTGCACGCCGCTCTGCCCGGGCACCCGCGGGGTCCTGCACGCCGCTCTGCCCGGGCACCCGCGGGGTCCTGCACGCCGCTCTGCCCGGGCACCCGCGGGGTCCTGCACGCCGCTCTGCCCGGGCACCCGCGGGGTCCTGCACGCCGCTCTGCCCGGGCACCCGCGGGGTCCTGCACGCCGCTCTGCCCGGGCACCCGCGGGGTCCTGCACGCCGCTCTGCCCGGGCACCCGCGGGGTCCTGCACGCTGCTCTGCCCGGGCACCCCCGGTCCCGCTGCGCCCGCTCCRCTCTGTGGCTCGGCCGCGAGGYGGCGGCTGCGCGGGGCAGCGGCGGCCCGGAAGCTCTTTGGGCTGCCGCCGCTTCCGGGGCGGCTCSGCCCGGTCAGCGCGGCCGCGGGGCGGACATTTCCCCGAGCCGAGCGGCGGGGCCTCCTCAGCCGCCGGCGGCCACAGCGGGCGGGCTCCTGCGGCTGGGCTGGGACCGGGAGAAGCGCCTGCGGCYGCCGCCGGCCCCGCCGGGAGGATGTTTTCCTTCTCCACCGTGCAGCCCCAGGTGAGCGGCTGGCGGGGCGCTCCGGCCCGGTGTGGTGCGCGGTTCGCCGCTCTCCAGGCCCGCTCTCCGGCGGGGCTCGCTCCCTGTCCGGRCGGAGGGCGCTCGCAAGGCCCGGGGGCTGCGGGCCGAGGCGGGAGGAGCCGMGATCCCGCCTGCCACGTTCCCGGCCGGGACTTTGGGCGTGAGCGGGGCGGCAGCGGGGAGAGGAGCGGGTGCGGGCTGCGGCGGCCTGGGGTCCGCAGCGGGGAAAGAAGTACATAAAAGGAGGAGAGAGAACGTTACAGTAAAGGCTTGTAAAGAGTAAAAGCATTCTGAAACGACGAAATAACCTTAGATGRCGCTTTTTAGTAGATGTTTTTGTCKCAGAAGCAAGGGGTGGTTATGTGTGATACTACAGTTAAAGTGTGCTGTTGATCTTAACGGGTTGTGAAAGCCAAAAGGAARTGACTTGGAAGCGTTAGTGGAGGGAAGTGCGTTGGTAATTTGTTACGTAAAACAGTCCGAATGCARTCGGGAAGGCATCAGTAATTAGCGAGTCTGAGGGAACTAGTGAGTTTTATGGACTTTGATCTGAACCAGTAGTTTTGGTTTTATTTTTATGTTTTGTATTGGTGTGTGATAGTCTTATTCCACAGTGGGATTTTATTGTTCTTTCCAGATGTGGAGAATGTGTTTATAACTTTCATTAGARTAGTGAAATGGGAGAATTTGTATGTTTCTAGGAATGTGTCATTTCACCGGCGTGGGAAAAGCGGAAGGAAAGTTTGGTTAGTGGTTGGGATGTTGGGTTTGACCTCTAGAGGCTGTATGGTTTTACTATAAGCTCTAATTATAACTTTGGACAATTAATTATGAGGCAGTTTTCGTGTCTCACAGCATTGTCTCTTTTGATCCTCTGTCTAGTAACACACAGATTGCAAATTCATAAACATACCCAATTAAGCTTCAATCAGGTATTGCAGTCGRGGTGATTCCAGCAGCAAGATTTGTGTCCCAGCTCCTTCCTAATGATGTGCACTGAGACTGAGGAGTTTTGTAACTGCTGGACTTATCTGTAGCATATATTCACAAGAGATGTAATCATGTGTTAAGAGGAGGAGTCCTGGTACACRGTGCACCTGTACTTCTATACTGATTCATGAGGTGGAGTTGGCTGAAAGCTGCTGAACTGCAGATTTGACTTGTGTGCTTTGCATAGTTTCATTTTGACCCTAAAGTTACTGGTGGGATCCCAAGAAAGAAAACATAAAGGCAACATTTGGGAATAGCGTACAATAATGCAGGCAAAAGTATAGATAGTTCAAGTTAAATAGTATTACATTAGAGATGAAAWTATGAGCTTCTAATCTGTCATACATGATTCAACTTCTATTTTTTTTCTCTGTAAATAGATATATCAGCTAACACTGGTGTTGAAAATAAGTTCTTGTAGTTTGTAATTAAGTCCTCAGTTGAAAGGCGGTGTACAAGACATGCCATTGTAAGTCAGAGTTTGGAATAGAAGTATATATAAATAGTTTAAACAAGCTGAAGTCATAATCTGATTTTTTTTCCAGGCTACTGTACCTCTGAGTCACCTTATCAATGCCTTTCATTCACCAAAAAGCTCCAAAACTTGTGCCAGCAAAGCATCCGTACAGCCTGTCCAGAGGGACACCTCCCCAGAGCATGATCCCCAGAAGAGTGAGGTACTAAAAACCTTTTGTAAAAGTGGTGGTTTGGGTTTAACTAAATTAAATCTGAATGATATCAGTTTAAATTAATGTAATATTCGACTGGTCTACAAAATAATGTAGTGTGATGAAAGAATCCTAAACCAGGATGTTAACATGTAGAATGTAACTTTTTGGYGAACTGCAGTCAGTTTGTGCTTTGCCAGTAAGGATTCTACAAAAATACAGTCTTTCATTAAAAAGAAGAGCTGGTACTTGTCTCAGTAGTGCTTTGGAAATGAAGAAGGGACTTTTTTTCATTTTTTGTTTTCATTTCCAACTTATTGTTTCTTTCTGTAAAGTAGCAATAAGTTTTTTGTTAGTAAAGCCTRCATTATCTTTTTATTCTGAGTTCTAGCAAAGTTTGTTTCATTATTGTTTGTGAGAAAATAGACTATAGCTTAAGATGTGTTGAAGGTTTTTGAGAGATTAAATGGCATATTTTCATGTTTGCTTTTATTTTTCTATTAAAATACCTTTATCATTGTGTATTTCTTGTTGACATTGAAAATTAAAACATGGGTAGTGCGAAGTAGTRTCAGATATTGCCACTTCTCTTTCAACTCATTTCTTACAAGTTTTATAACTAAGCACATTGTTAGGAAGAAAATCATGGAATCTTTCAGTAAGTGCAGAACTTTGGAAATCAGCATGGGCTGTGCTACTCATCGCTGTGTTGTGATTCCATTGCTGGGTTTTTGTGAGTTTTTTTGTTTGGTTGGCTTGGTTTGGTTTTTTAAGCTTGTATTTGGTTCTGGTGCTACTGGGAATTTTTTTTCCCTGAGGTAATCTCACATAAATTTTAAACATTTATTTCTGGTTTTCAGTCTCTACTTAAAAATTTGAGAGATCTGGGATTGTCTGATTTGAAAGCTAACCAGTTCAGAGAGTTGGTGAACAGGCTACTTCCTGGCTTCTGCACAGAAAGCAAAGTCTCCTCGCAGTGGCATACGTCATACGTCTCTGCTCAGTCCTTCTTTGAAAATAAGCATGGTATGTTTGAGTGAAGTGTTTATGAGAGTTAAATTATAAAGATGAATAGAATTATTCTTTAGTGTAATCTCTTATKCTGTAGGTAATTTATAGTTAAACAATCAATAAAAAGAGTATTGATGTATTTTTTGTTGTATATAGATTGTCTCTAGAGTGGTGCTTTTGAAACTTGGGCAATTTAGAAAATTCAACAAATGGTTTCTTTGGATTTCAAATTGGTTGCTGTTAAACTTTTCTGAACTCAGATGTAGTACAAGTGTATTTCTCTTAATGATGAGTCTTACCTGTGAATTTTTCCACMAATTTACTTTTACCAATACATTTGATTTTGCTACTTACGTCACAAACATCTCCAGTTTACATTGTTATTAATTTTTTKCTTGAAGCAATGTTATGCAAATCTATTAATTAGAAAGGAGTTCCAGGTGTCAAACTGTTAACAGTCCGTGTAGAGTATTTCATTGCTGAAATAAACCAAGAGTGGTTCTTGGGAGGTAAAGATATTTTGTTGGAATTAGTTTAAAATGCAGGAAGTAAGGCCATTGTAGATACCTAATAATGTATTAGAAAAATAAGTATATAGCTGACATTTGAGATACTGCTTATATAGTATTGCAGTAAAAAGAGTGTTAAGAATAATGTTACAGGGTTGCTATTTGAGAAAAGTATTAAATTGCATTGTGTTGTGAGATGAAAAAAATAGCTCAGTGACAATTGCCTGAAAATGAAAAAAATAGTTGGAAATGCTTCAAAGCTTTGATAGATGTTCTGGTAATTTGTTTAACTAATGATGCCTGGAGGACTATAATAAAATAGAATTAATATTTAAGATACTAAAAAACTAAACTGTGCAMGAAATAATGTTGAGTTGCCATTTAAGATAGGGTGTATTTACACTTTGATGTATCTTTTTGCAGGTTTTGTGGAYGTTTTCAGTGTTTTACGCTCATCTTGTTTATACAGACAGCATCCTAATCCCCTCCAAAATTTCTGTTCAGATGTTCGGTCTTGGCCAGGTATAAAACAATAAATGCTGCTGGTTTTAATCTCTGTAGTATTTTTCTATTCTGGAAAAGTATTTTTACATTTGTTATTGAGGCATCACTTAGGAAATACCAGTAAGCTTCCAGGAGAAACTTACGTTGTTATTAACACTTTAAATTGTGAAGTTATTTTTGCATTTGTGTGTAGTATGTTTCCAGAATTTAGTAATCAACATGTTGCTCCAAGATGTCAGTATTTGTGGGTCATATTCTCGAAGGATGATGGATGAACTATTTTTGAATCAGTGAATATGTTGAATCCAGTATTCATCCAGTTGAATTTTCTGAGGGGTTTGGTGACTGGAGCATTAATGAAAACATAATCAGGAGTTCAGAAAGTTCAGGTATTGTCCTCAATACATCATCAATTCTTATGATGCTACATCTGGATAKATCTGGGTATATCTAGGTATATCTGTGGTGAAAAGAGAAGCTGACAACATGGAGATARCACAGTAATGGGCCACAAGGAAGGGTGCAGATTTCCAAACATTTAATACAAGGGTGAAGCTGAAGGGTTTGAGGTTTTAGTTAGTGGAATAGAAGGAAAGGAATGATCCAGCTGTTGTTGGAACTTTATCAGTTACCCTTCTCACATACAATTCAAAGAAGAGGCAGCAATCACAAGTAAAAGCAAAAAAAAATTGAAAATTTTCAATTTGTTTGAAAATTTTCACAATGAGAATGGCTGAGCTCTGAAACAGATTGTCTGGAGAAGTTTGATTATCTTAATCCTTGGAGGTTTTCAAAAYTGAGCTGGACAAGGTCTAGAACTACCTGTTCAAATGTTAGACCTTTTTTGAGCAGGGCTCAAAGGTCAGCTGCAGAAGTTCTTTTTATCTGGTGCTGTTCTAGAAAAACAAAAAGCTTAGTGGAAACAATATAATTGACTGGCATTCATGTTTATTTTAAAACCTAGTAATGAAAGAAGATAAATATTGTTGGCTTTTGATAAAATGTCCATCACAAGCTTTCTGATGTGGCAGGAAATGACTTAGAGTGCTATAAGCTCACTGTGATTAAATGGTCTCATTTCTTTTTTCAGTTTGGAAGTTAGCAGTGCACTGAAGCCATTCCAGATCTCCTCAGGGCCCCTTATCAGCAGAGCTTTTAGACAAAGCTTTATTCCCATCCTTCTATATTTGCTTYTGAATGTTTCATGTTTGTCACGCTGTCTAGATTTAATTGGCTGAATGGTTCCTGTTCCCCAAGTTGGTCAATTAGCTGTAATTTACATCATGAACTCCTGATTATTTTAGCATAAAATTTTATGTGAAACAGCAGTTTGCTTGCAGATTACAAATAGAGTTTGTGATCACATAACTATCCATTTACAGTACAGTGGATATGTTGGAAAGAYTATATTCCATAATCTTTCATATAATAGTTCCTTAAAATTCTTAAGATTTTTTTGTAGTGGTAGTAATGAATAGTTTTTAACTTTAGTTTATTCTTACTCCTTAAAGTTTACATACAGTCACGGAACTTTAAGACTTTGAGATCGAGAGCAAGACGTCTGCAGTCCACATCTGATCAATTCACAGAAACAAAAACTTCACTTTCTTCACTTTTGAAGGTAAATATGAGTAACATTATGAAGTTGTTTCAGGCTTACTCAGACCATCTCTTTCTCTTGAATGAACCTTAAAAATTTACCAGGGGTGTTTTCTTTCACTACCATGAAAAAATTTAAAACCTGAGCGCATGTCAATGTATTGTTTTTTCTTATTATTACACATATTTGCTTCGTATATCACCAATAATAAGATGATTTTAATTTTTAGGAGAGAAGTTTTAGCATATAATGATGGAAACTCTAGAAATTAATTTCTCTAGAAATTAAATTCCTTATGTTTTTTGTGGCTTTGAAACTAAAAATAGCTTCTAGACAAATGAATTATTTCTTTAAACAGAAATACAGCTAGTTTAACATAYAAGAATGTGTGTTTTCAAGTCAGCTGAAAACTGTCCAAGTTTGGGGTAGCAACGCACTAATGAAACCGAGTTAACCTAGGTACYTTTTGCTTCTAATTGGTTGTACAGAAGTCAGGCTAATTAAGGCTTTTGATTTTATTGTGTGTGTAAATTATCTTTAAACTCTTCCCTTTTTCTAGGCATATATGGTTTATTTCATCTGTGGATGAAAATAAGCCAGAGCTAGCTCCATGCGGTGCTGCTCTTAAATTTGATAGGGCATATGAGAKGTATTTGCTTAAGCTCCATCAAAACTACACTTGGAAAGATATTTTGCAATTGGAAATAAAGCAAAAAACTTAAGCTAATAAGTCCCATTGAATCCAGTGAACAAAGCTGGCTATGTACAGATTTGTCTTAGGCTGCGTTTTCAGTTTGGAACTGGGTTCTGGAAGGGCTCCGAAACTGATCTGCTCAGCAAAAGGGGGAGTGCCCCTGCTCAAACCGATGGGATTCCACACTCGAGCTACTGCCCTGTACCATCTAACTAACCCTACAGCACATGAATCACATGCTTTTGTAATTTTTTCCCTAGCATTCTTGCCAGGTGGTCAGYTAACTTAAGTGTGTCAAAACTTGATGAGTGCTAACATTGCTTTGGAAAATATTGCAGGGTTTTATCTTGAGAAAACGACGAATTGATGTTGAAAACTTAGATACACTAATGAAAACAAAAAACATCCCAGAGGCACACCAGGATGCTTTTAAAACCGGTTTTGCAGAAGGCTTTTTGAAAGCACAGGTATTCCTGCAAAAAACACTTGGTAAGTTGTTTTAATTTACATATCTTCTCTTTGCAATCAGAAAGGAGTTTATTTTAGCCCATGTTAAATATGTTTTTATTTTCTTTTACAGATTCCTTAAGAAGATCACGTTTGCTTTCTTTCTTTCTCTTCGTTCTTTGTTTTTATCTTGCTATATATTCATCATTTTTACCTGGGAAAGGTTCCTTTTCTGATGCTGGTTAGTTAACTTTTTTTCCTACACTGTTTCACTTGTGTTGTTTTTTTCCAGCAGATTTAGCATAATTTAAGTATGTTTTGTATTGTGATTGTTTTTCATTAGTACACTGAAAGTTATCCTGTGAGTTATTTACTGTTCTGGCTACAGCCTTTCAGATGACACTGTGACACAATGTTTATGAATATAAAAAGGTTCTGTGTCAGTCTAACTATTTTATATCTTTTGGCTGAAGCAGTTACACAGAGCTAGAGAAGACTACAGACTGCTCACCAGTTATGTATTTGTCTTTCAATTAGATGATGCATTATCTAGATCAAGTAGACCTGGCAAGATGTTTGATCAAGTAGATCTGTAGGCAAGATGGCGTGATTTTTCAGTTTGTAATCACAGCCTAACTTATAGCAACTAGCAACTTGCATTGCCAAATTGCCACCTTGAGAAATCTRTTTGAAACGGTGTAATGATCAAAAGGCTGAGTTCATGTAACTGGAGATACTTGACTTGATGCTAAGTTATCACCTGGGTCTCTAGAAAGTTAGGATATATTCAGAAACATTGAGGGAGAAGTTCTGGCTTTGTGTACTTGCTTCTGGATGAAGAGTTTTCTGTACTACACAYGATTAAAAAGTGTATCACTGAATTAACTGCAAACATTGTAAAGATTTAAAAAAAAAAAATTGACCTTATTCCTGCTGGACACTTGTAAATGAACACATGAAACTTACCCTTTCAAAAGGGCAGTTATAAGGTCAGTGTCTTAATGGCATGTGTTCAGGTGCAGCGCTCAGTCCTGGAATGAAATGACATTGTGTRTAAATTTGTTGTTCGTCGTCTGCTGTTTGCTCTTAGTACGCTTTCGAACATCAAGTATCTTTGATGCAGCAGTTGATCCAATCCAGTTGAAAAATGTCACCTTCGAACATGTTAAAGGGGTAAGATCAAAAYTGAAATGTGTGCAAGTTCTTGTTTTAGCTAATCATTATGAGTCTGATGTTTAACTAATCATTATGAATGTCTTACTCTGTTCAAGAAATTTCTTTGTATGAACTGAAGCTTTATATGCATTGGCCACTCCAAGATGAAGGAAGGTTTTAACCACTCTKGTTCTATTTCGGTTTTGTGGCATTTATAATAAGGTGCACTCTCCACTTGTTGAATAACATTTTGAAAGGCTAGAATAGCAAATGGCAGGCTGTAAATATCAATGTTAATCTACCTTGTACCGAAGTTGATTGGTACAAGAAGATGATAATGTCATTTGATTGTTTCGCTCTTAGTAGCATCTATTTCAGRAATTGTTACCAGGACAGGAGATACGGAGATTCCCAGAAAGAAGTGGGCATGTCACTGCTGATGGGATACCTCTATTTTTTCTGTTCCATTGTTCTTTGACTGTTAGTGGCAAAATGAGGACCTCCYCCCTTTCCTTTCCCTTGGACAAATAGATAGAATTAATCTCTTTAATTAATTAGACTAACATCTTGATGTAGAATTTTAGGTTTTTGTATTTATTTCTTTGGTCAGATCTGGTCCTGAACTGTTTGGTTGTTCCTTCACTGTTACCAAGTTTAATGCTTACTGAGTCCTGCAAACAGTTTTAGGATAGGTTGAATTAAATATCAGTATCCACACAAATTCTGTGGTACACTTTAATAATTTTCTATTTGTATTCTTGATCAATACACAATTAGGGACTTAGTCTCTAACGCAAAACTTAGCTACATGCAGCATTTTATAAATGTTTAGTTTTATTTGTGGCATGTTTTCAATGTTTAGGTTGAAGAAGCTAAACAGGAATTGCAGGAAGTTGTGGAATTTCTGAAAAACCCACACAAATTTACTGTATTAGGAGGTAAACTTCCAAAAGGTAAGAATCATTGCTCAGCAGAGGTGAAAAACCTATGTAGCCATGGCTGTGAGGCATGTTCTTTACTAAGTGACTACTTTACAAGCCTAGTTTCTTACTGTTTCTTTGTGTATGATGCGAATGAAAATTTTGGGGTTAGAAAATTTACTGTGCCTTCTTTATTTAAGACTAATAAACAGTAGTACTTGGTCCTGTAAAGCAGGGGGCTTTATTAACTGGACACTAAAGGGCTTTATTTCATCCTTGTGGCTTTTAGCACCTTTAGTGCTTGATAACTGCTTTAGGTAGTTCAGAAACAAATGTTTTCATGTCTAACGATGATTAAGATCATAGTGGAAGTCCACGTGAATCTGAGATGTGTAGACCTAATAAATCTCTTCCCTGTTAGTGCTCTAGACTGTTTAAAGGAATTACTTGGAAGGATTTAATTTAAAAAAAAAAAAGGCTCCACAGAAACAACCTGGAAAATGTCAGTTTGAAGGAAAYGCTGTTAGGGATTCAGCTGCTAAACTCAACAGTAAATTTGCAGTATACTTCAGGCTTCTGTTTGGATTCTCTTAGAAGTCTTTGTTGCTGTTTAAATATGGATCAGATTGTATGTAGTTTTGTTACAGGAAGCTCCATCAGGCTGGCAGTAATGCACAGTACCTGAAATAGGATCTTAACAGCTTTTTGGAGCCAGGTGTACATTATTTCTTCTAATACACGGAAGAAACTACTCCTGTAATAAGACTGTGTGGATTTGGTGGTTTTGTTGTTCAGAGATTTTGATTATCTTTTAGGTATTCTGCTGGTTGGACCACCTGGTACTGGCAAGACACTTCTTGCACGGGCTGTGGCTGGTGAAGCTGATGTCCCATTTTATTACGCATCTGGATCAGAGTTTGATGAGATGTTTGTTGGCGTGGGAGCCAGTCGCATCCGAAGCCTGTTCAGTAAGTTAAACATTTGCTTGAAATCTTTCACGTGCGTGGTTTGATTAGTTACAGTTCTGGTTACTGGAAAGTAGTAGTGTGTAAGGCTAATAAATAAAGCTTGAATTATGTTGGCAAATGTCACAATTCTGTGAGCATCAGTTAACTGTAGAATCTTCCTAACCATCACACAAAATTATAGCAAAACTTAGTAATGATSTTACAAGAGACCCAGAGAGAAGTAGCAATTTAATTGTAATGCTCTATWAACAAAATTGAATATTTGAAGTCGTAACTTAATTAGTCATACAAAATCGTTGTAGATTCAAATTGTGAATTATAAGAAAAAAATTGTGTTAACCTTCTTATTTACTGCCCTCATTTTTAGATTTTTTTTAGTCTGATTAGAGCTTTATGGCATAACARTAAGCTGAGATTTTCTTTCTCACACCCATCAACGAGCTCAAAATAAAGAGCATTATAACAAAACTTTRAAAATGAATATTTAGATTTATAACTGGCACAGAAGAGACTTCTTATTTTAAGTAAAATATTACTGGGGAAGAGAAATCCAGCTTCTCTCTTAGATGGAAGATTGATAGTGTCAAATATATACAATGCACCAAGTGGTTTGCATTTGTAGAAGAAATGCGACTTGCTTCACTTGGATGGGATGCAAAATGTCATACATGTTAAAAATGCACTGCCTTCTGTTGGCTACAAAAGTGTGGATGCCTGACTTAYACATTACTATTATTAATGTTRCAGRTAGGTCTGRCTGRGTGAAATGAGCTGCATCCTGGTGTGCATGTACCAATTGATGATCCTCATGTTTATTACTGCATTTTTGTGTTTTTAATACTTGTAAACTTGGGTGTGAGCCCTTCACTGTAAAATAACAAGCAAGGTCTGTTAAAATAAGTTSRTGTTGAGACCCATCAYRTTTCATATTATTTAAYAGGCWAATATTTTCTACCCAAGCCTAAAAYATAAATTCTTGTAGGAAGTTCATACAGAATACAAATATTTCTTGGTTTCCTTTACTAGTGATTTCTTGTAGCATGATAAGCTGAAGAGGAGATACATTTTTTTAAATTGAGAGATACAGAGAATTAAGATTCTGTTTCCTTTTTTTTTTTTAGGCTAAAAGCGGGACGTTTTGGTGATGTGTAATAGAACATTTTATAATCCAAGAATAACAGAAATGGTAGAATCCTAAACTRCATGATACAGTGTCTGTTCCTTTGTGAGGTTTAAGGCTCCTTCTGCTATTTTTCTTTTGTCAGGGGAAGCAAAAGCAAATGCACCCTGTGTTATATTCATTGATGAACTGGACTCTGTTGGTGGGAAGAGAATTGAATCTCCAATGCACCCCTATTCAAGACAGACCATTAATCAACTCCTTGCTGAAATGGATGGGTAAATATATGGATTCTGAGAGCACAGAAGGTGCTTGACTGACTGKTATTTTGGATATGTAGGTTTCTTCTTGGTAGCTTTGAAGTTTCATGTAATTTTTTGTAATGTTTTTAAGGATATATATTTAATATGCTTTTATGGCTATTTTCTAATGCTGCCAACWGTAGCCTTAATGACCTTGTAAAGAATAAGAAGTTTCTGAGTTGTAGTTGCACAATAGCTGCAGTTACTTTAATAATTTCTCAAGTTTTTTTGCCTGGTTATATATCTAAAGGAAGAAGTTCAACACTGAGATCAGAGCATGTTTTTAACCAGTTGCTGGGTTGAACATGGTCATTCTTGGATCATGTTTTACTGTGAAAGCATGTTTTTGACTGGACAGTGAAGTTAATAACAATAGTTATTGACAAAATTTTAAATCCTGTGTCCAAAAAAACCCATGAATTCTCATCTTGTTTTTCACACAGCTTTAAACCAAATGAAGGTGTTGTTATTATTGGCGCTACAAACTTCCCTGAAGCATTAGACAAGTGAGTGTAATAAATTGATTGTTTTACAGACCGTGTAGTAAAGTACTTCTGCAACAAAACCCAAGTTTCTTATGATAATTTTCAAGTATTAKGRTGTTATAGCTGAAGCTTTCCCTCTTAAAAAGGATGCCTATTGACCAGTTTTTGGCATTTAATAAGWTGCAGAGTTAAATAAGGAGAAATAAATGCTTCTAAGCATTTAAAATTTCTGGAAGTTTTTCTGCTAGAYTGCTAAGCTGCATTCCTTGTTCACAATGCAAAATTTTCCAATGCAAAAAAACCTTTTAAAATGGGTTGACAATAGATATCTTTCATCTGTCTTTTTACAAGTAGATAAAAAAAACATACACTTTGTATCTGTGCATGAGACATAATCTATGTAGATATCTTTAGAAATAGCAATGCATTTTTGTTCCTTGATACACATTAGTAATTTACTGCAGCATTTTTGAGTCAGTGTACTAAATTGCCATTTCCTTTAGTGCTCTAATACGTCCTGGTCGCTTTGATATGCAAGTTACTGTYCCCAAGCCTGATGTAAGAGGTCGTACAGAAATTCTGAAGTGGTACCTTAATAAAATCAAGTATGACCCATGTAAGTAAATATTTTACTGTAACATCTTTTTATGTAGTAGTTTTTATACTGGATCAGYCCCCTCATATTAGTCCTTGATTCCACCTGCAGTTGTGGCTTTATCTTTTGTTAATAAAGAACACAAAAATTCTCTAGGTGTGTTCCTCTCTAGTCCCTAAGAGTTCAATTTAAATTTCTTCTAAAACTGTTGGTGTTTTTTTTGTTTCATGCGTAATTTTTTAATAGAATATGATTGTTGCTTACAATTTCAGGAGCAACATGGACTCTAATAAACAAAATTGTTTTGTTTTTTTTTTTTTTTTCCCTCCCCCTACAGCTGTTGATCCGGAAATAATTGCACGAGGCACAGTAGGATTTTCTGGAGCAGAGCTTGAAAATCTTGTAAATCAAGCTGCCTTAAAGGCAGCTGTTGATGGAAAAGATATGGTGACCATGAAAGAACTAGAATTCTCCAAGGACAAAATTCTAATGGGTAGGATTTTATACMAAAGATGTATACCTGTATGTTACAATACTCAGAGATTTCCTGTGTGATGAAGACTTGTACAGGGAAGTAGTTTTTATGCTATTTTTTGGATTGTTGGACTGTGGCTTTTTGGGTTTTTTTTTTGTTTTGTGGAGTTTTTTTAATCATGGGATTTGATTTTTTAAAATTTTGTTTGTTTGGTGGTTTTTTTAACAAGTAAAGTTTCCTATCAGTTATTTCTGAATAGAACCTTTTGAGACTAGAGAGTAGTATGTAAATTCCAGTGTGGAATACATTCTTTAAAATTTGATACTGTTTTTAAAGTTAGAAATGYTACATGTTAAACTTCAGCATGTGGGGAGACATAGGCATGATTTCTTATCCTTCCCTTACCTATAACCAGAAACCTGAAACTTCTGTTTGACTTTGCATGTGGTAGCACAAAGCTTAAACATAACCACTATGAATCTGGTCTGTTTGTGTTTGAGAGAAGAAACAGAATTTTCTCAGATACTTAGGCTGCGTTTTAAGATCTATTACTTTAAAAGCTGCTTGTCTGTAGAATATTTTTGGGTCCATTTTTAGACATTGAAATCTGACTTGTAAACATTTTGCACGTTGAGAGYGTAACTTCCCTTTGATTGCATGCTCTTGCTTGGCTGCTCTGTGATCTGAGTGTATGTAACGTGTGGATTGTGGTGGTCAGCTGTACAAAAAGGTTAATTTAATGTTCTTCTGTTTAAGGACCTGAACGTAGAAGTGTAGAAATTGATGAGAAGAACAAAACCATCACAGCTTACCATGAGTCTGGACATGCAATCATTGCCTATTACACCAAGGATGCAATGCCGATCAACAAGGCCACAATCATGACACGAGGAACAACACTGGGACATGTGAGTATTTCTTTGTCCAGTTTTATTAGTTTTTSTTAATTTATTAGTATTTCTTAACTTAGTTTATTTGTATTGCTTTATTTGGTTTTGTTTTTATGTTGGTTTGGTGGTATAGAGGAATTAGCAATGATGTTATTTGCTGTGATTTTAATGCATATTGTAGTCTGTTGAAATACTCAGGAGCAATCTCTTGGAAAACCTACAGTCATCAACCTACAGTGTAATAGAAAGCTTTCTTTCTTCATTTTGTAATAAATTAGCATGTACTAGTGTAACAGGTCACGTGTACAAGAAAGAAATGTAAATGAGTTTGGTTCTGCTGCAGTTAAAATAGCACCTTACACCAAAAGTTTGAACATCTAAAGGACTGTTAAGTAAAAGCTCAGCTGTACTTTTAACAAAAACATCCTTTATCTGGTTGTTCTTTTTCCTGTATGGCTTTTTTAAACCTCATCAATTACCTGTTTTGTTTTTAGTATAGATATCCATAAGWTTTTCTATTTTGCTTTTAGCTGCCAAGCATTTGAACAGAAAAATATTTCAATTATGTCTCTTCCTGTTGAACTTTATTCAAGTTTATCTGTTCAGTTCATGAAAATCATCTGTCTAAATCTTCTGGGCAAGTTGATTTGTGTGCAATCCAAGCGTGAGGAATAAGGAGAAATTGACAGAACAGATTGTTCTGTTTCTTCTGATGGTAGGTGTAAGTTGCTCACTGTGATGGGGTGCTCAGGGTCTGAGGAGGCTGTTTCAGTCACTGAGCACTTCCAAGCAGACCTGATGAGTGCATATACTAGGGGCAGGCCAGGACATTCAGTGTTAGATAAAATCTTCATCTGCTTTGGATATAAACAAGACTGTTTTTAAGATGACTTAAGTATTTCACAGTTTTTGTTACCTGACCACAGTTCTGTACCTTACAGGTATCTTTGCTCCCAGAAAATGACAGATGGAGTGAAACTAGATCCCAGTTGCTTGCACAGATGGATGTCTGTATGGGAGGACGAGTAGCAGAAGAGCTCATATTTGGAAGTGATCACATCACAACAGGTCAGGCGATTGGTAGTTAAAAGAGTTTTTGATAAGGCTGTGGACTGGCATGTTTAATATGCTTTCAGTAATGTAACTTAGATCTGTTTTCTCTCAGGTGCTTCCAGTGATTTTGACAATGCTACTAAAATTGCAAGACTGATGGTGACTCGATTTGGAATGAGTGAGAAGGTAGTGTCATCAGTCCTTTAATATTTATTGGAGTAAAACYAAGTTATGTTCTGTAGCTAAAAGCCTATTTGTCTGTCAGTGATCTGAGACTAGGGTAAGTAGTTTCCACAAAAAAAATAAGCCTTTTGACCTGAACTGCTATAGAGACCTCAACTAGAAAATCTGTGTATTTGACAGTTTAAAAATTACCCTGCAGTATTTTCACCTTAAAATTGCCTTGAAAGKTACAAATATCTTCAGAAAACAGTTATAATAAAGCCAGACATTTTGGAACTGAGGTTAATTTTGAGTCTGGGAGGGCAAAGGGGGGTAACAACAGTGAGTTTTCTAGACTTTCCTTGGAAGCTTCTTTAGCTTTATGTTTATTGTGCATCAGGTGTAAGTAGTCTAGGCTTTCTGTTCTGKTTTTTAAGAAAGCGCTTAATCAGGATCTGTACTGTGACCCTTTGAAACAGAATTCTGCAGTTACTACATAGTTGATGARTAGGCTTCTTGTTTTGTTTCTGCTGAAGGCACTTCAGCAGGCATTTGACTCATGATTTTATTTGTTGGCATGCTGAAACTCGTACAGTATTTTATGTGTATGACTGGAACAGTGGCAAGATAAAGATATTTTTGTTGTTGCTGTTTAGCTTGGTGTTATGACCTACACTGATACGGGTAAAGTCAGTCCTGAAACCCAGTCTGCAATTGAACAGGAAGTGAGGACACTTCTACGGGTAAGAGCCTTTCCCCCTCCACTCATACTTCTGTTTTGAGATGAGTTGAACAACTGTTTGCTTGATTATTAATTTCAGTAATGTATACTGGTGAAAATACACAGGTGGATGAAAGTATTCCCAAGTGTTTAATGTAGCTCTAACTTTGAATCTCTGCATATCAAAACTCTTTGGTGATTGTCATGCAGTGAATCAAACTGGTGGCGTTGGGCCCTTTTAATAGACTCTTTAACACTTCTCTTACATTTGGTCACAATTCATATTTTGCCCATTAAATTCACAGGAAAAGTATGGCTACAAATAGATTTGGAGCAGATGTGTTACTTTCACATTTCAGGAAAAATAATTTTGTATAAAATCACATGAGTGGCTGTATCAGATCAGTGTTGCCTTCAGTATCCTGTTCCTCATAGGATAAGTGTCAGTTGCATAGAGAAATTTGTAATGTTTGATAATTACTGAACTTCCCATCAGTGTTCTGGTAATCTTAATTAGTTTGGTACAGGCAGGAGAATTAACATTTAAGTGATTAACATTTAAGTGATTAACACTTCTGCTGTTAGTTGTTTTTGAACTGCTGGCCTTGTGTGAACTACCAAGTTCACTAAAAGTTGAAGCTGGTAATATGGCAGTGTGCATCTACTTGCAGCAACTGGTGACTTTCAGTARCTGGTAGCTTTCAGCTTTCTAAAACTACATAATCATTGGAGGTTTATAATAATGTAAAAATGGTAGTCTCTGAGCAGTAATCTGTGAATGCTGTAGCTTGGTTCATAATAAAAAAAAAAAAGTTATAAAAATCAGGAAATTTTCAAGTCTAGTTGGTCTTTTCTAAGTTGTATGTAACAATACTGAGGTTTGTSTCAAGATTTTATTTTTAGCCCTACTTACGCAAAATGCAAAGGTGACATAAAGTGTTTGGTTGTTTTTCATTAATTGTGCCAGCTATATTTTAACTCKTTGTGAGTCAGCTGTGCTAGCTTTGAAATATAAGACACAACTTTAAATGTTTGTTTCAAAATGTATTTACCTGGAAACAATTTTTAAAGGGGAATCTTGCTGTTGTTTTTGTTGTAAAGTCTTAAAATGTCATTCTACCTCTTCTTAATGTTAGGACTCATAYGAGCGAGCAAAGAACATCCTGAAGACTCATGCAAAAGAACACAAGAATTTAGCAGAAGCTTTATTGAAATATGAGACTTTGGATGCCAAAGAAATCCAAGTTGTTCTAGAGGGGAAAAAACTAGAAGTAAGATGATAACTTCTGGTATATGTCCCTGATACTTTGAAGAATGTACATCTAGCAATGCAGTAGTCTTACGCAGCATAGCCTTTTTTTCTCCTCCTGATGTGTGTATGGCATAGTGTCACTTTATTATTAGTCTGTCTCTTGTGAGCTTCTGTTACTCATCTATTTGTTGTATCTCATCAGAATAAGACACAAAATAAAGCAAGTTCCTCATCCTCTGCTCCCTATACTCTTCGCACAAGAAGTTATTCCGAAGGATAAATCTCAGGGTTGAATTCAGCATTTTGATTCAATCAAATGTGTTGAAGCTGAGAAGAAAAACATGCGGATACACTGGTGTGTGTTGGCACAGCTTCCTGGGCCATGCTGCTACATGTGCATTTGGAGTGATACCCCACAATATGTGCTCTGGAATGTGTTATGGAGAGTGACAGATTGAGATGTAAAGCAGTGGTATGTCGTTGCTCATGCTCTGTTTTAGGCTAGAGATGGCTATTAAAGACTTCTAACTTAGAAAATGTAGCAAAACATCTCTAAAAATGAACCAGATACCTTGTGGAAACACCATGCTAGACGAAAACATTAGTGGTCATGTTTCCAGTACTCTTGGGGTTAAAATACACACATGTATGGCTGGGAGAGAAATTTTAATGCAAAAACAACAGGSTAAACGTGTCTAAGCCTCTTTGGACCATGTTTTGGATAGAACCATAGGAGGGATAGCACAAATACCTGTGACCTCTGATGTGCTGCTGACAAGATTCTTAAAATTTTTATTACTGCAATAGGCAGATGACAGTGCTTTGATGACAGTGCTTTTACACTGCTGGAGATTCTACAGAACTAGTTTCTATTAATACTGTGTATGGGCGTTTGATAATCCAACAGATAATCTCTTTGAAGAGGACAGCATTGCTCCCTAAAGAGTAATTCAGAAAATGTTTGAAGCATGTGTTGTTTCAAATAACATTCCCAGTTCCGTTTTATGGTAGAAGTAGGGAAATAAAACCTTTTCTTTCAACCCTTACAGAAATCTCAGGAAATTCTGAGAAAATATTAAAAAGGTTTTGCAAACGAGCAGTTTCTCAAGTGGAAGCAATGGCTCACAATTATATGCCAGTATTCATCTGATCTCATGGGACTGGTTTTTAGGAATAACACTTCTTGATCATAACTTCTGCACAGTAGCCATGTGGGATTACAAGCTTCCGTTGCAGAGAGGGCTTGTATTAGCATATTAATGTTGAGGGTTACCATACTTGGATGTTAAAATAATTGGGCTGGTGCCAATAAATGTGAATGGAAACTGGTAGCTGCACCTGAAATTAGAAGTAACATAGTATTTTAGAATTTTCTGAGTGTAATGCTTGATTATAACCTAGTTTTTTTCAGTAAGAGCACATTGAGGGATTTTTTTTCTTTCAAAACCAGATCAACTTCCTTTATGCCTGTTTTTATCAGCTTACTATAGTGACAGCCCAGTCAGCATGGGAGAACTTCCAAATGTTATAAAACAGTATACAAAACATCTAGGCTGACTAGCTACAGTTGTACATGTATTTTAGAAATATGCCAACAGAAACAGAAATATAGTGCATATTTGGCATCTGTTTTTGGAGTAATAAAGGTTAATTTTAATTATGCACATTGGTTTTCTTTTTATTCACTGTAAATTGCTATAAAATGTAATACCAAGGTCCCTAGTATGTAAATTGAGGTGTGTACAGCATTTAAAATTGTAAATAAATTAATAATTATGGCAACATTGCACTCTATCTAAATGAGATTTCTAGGGAATGTTCTTCCTAGAAATTCACACCTTTTTTTAAATTGCTTCAGTAGCAGGAGTTGAAAGGGATCTTTTCCAGCTAAATAATGTGAATTTGCATTTAGAAAGAAAAGCAAGAAAACCCATTTCTTGTTTGAAGTCACTAAAATCTATATTGAATGATTTTGTTAAGGGGGTAAATCCTTGAAGTCCAACTGTTTTTTCTCATTCAAAAGCTTCTTGCTATATGCATAGAAGTAGGATAGTCTCAAAAAGAAAAAAAAAAAGAAGTGGCATCTGGGAGAAGATGCCAGAAGCTTCCCCATGTCCAATACAGCACTGCCAGACAGCTCTAGCAGGACCTACTAAGGCTGAGCCTATCAGCCCTGCTGTCAGGGCCTCTGGGACWACACAGCTATGAAAAGGAAGAAGTTCTGCAGCCTGAGGGAGTACTGAGAGAAACAGCTCTGCAGACACCAAGGTYGCTGCAGGAGGAGATGTAGCAGGTGAGAGTGGGAGTCCTACCCGTGAGGAGGGAGCGGCTGAGACAACCAGTGATGAACTGACTGCACCCCATTTCCTGTCCCCATTACCGCTTGAGGGGGAGGAGGTAAAGAAAAGTGGGAGTGAAGTTGTAAACAGGAAAGAAGTGGGTTAGGGGAAGAGGTGGTGTTAAGATTTGGTTTTATTTCTGGTTTGATTGGCAATAAACTTACTTCCCGACTCAAGTCTGTTTTGCCCATGATGGTGACKGGTGAGTTATCTCTCCCTGCGCTTATCTACCCACAGGCCTTTTGCCACGTCTTCTCTCCSCTGTCCAGCTCAGGATGGGATAGAGCAGCTTTGGTGGGCTCCCACTGTCCAGCCAGGCTCAACACACCACAATCACAAAAGCAGCTTYCAGAAATCAGTCAGAGTGAGAATAACCTCAGTTCCCCTTAAGTAGGAATAGCCTCCTGCTGTTGAAAATGGAGCAGAGCTAGGTGCCTAGATGGACTGTTTGTTTTTTAAATACCTCTAAAAGTGGTCACAAGCAGGGTCTGCATAAAAATAAGAAATTCAAACTTGGACATGATTCTGAATTTTCTGTATTCCCAAGGCTGGCATGCCAGAATTCTACCAGCAAGCTTAATACAAAGAAAATGCAAATTTCCAGTGAAAAGTTGTGGCCTGCTCCTTCTGGCTGCTTCTCACTCTGTGATTACCTGAGTCAGCTGAAATATCAGAACAGTTCTCTAAATCTTGATCCTTTAAAGAGGCTGTGAAGTTAGATCAATTCCTAACTTTCTGCTCTTGATCTGCTTGGAAACTGGCTAGAAGCAAGGAGAGTTATTTTTGCTTCTAGAATATGGCCAAACAACAGGATAAGAACTAAGAGTACTCACTTGAAATAGGCCGCTCTCTCTACTTCCCTCAGAAGTAGATTTCCCTTCTTTTTCCAAAAACATGGCTCCCATTATTAGGAGGCCTTTCTCTGCTTTTGGCCGTCATGGGTGCATCATCTGCTCCTTCCACAGTATCATCAGCACAGAAGAACCTGCAATATTTGTCATTAGAGCACTAGTATGGACCATGAAACATTTAATGGGAGAAGGGGGGACTCTAGTGCAGGGGGTTGATGTTTTTTTCCAAATCTAGCTTTGTGGTTAGTGCCTTTTCCCGGAAGTTTAACGCTGCTAGGTGTAATCCTGAGATTCAGCACTGGGTTTTGATGCTGAGCTCAGGAGCAGATTTCTTCTAAGATTAATACAAACTTTCAGTCTTSCACTACTCTTTCAAAAACTGTTACGGAAGAAACAGAAGTATCCTGCCCTGTCTACTGGGTCTCATGAAACTGGCCATAAATCACAGAAGATGGATGCAGACCCTGTCACACTGCTTAGTCAGAAGAAACCCTCCACAGCAGCAGATTGGAGTGAATGGTTTAATAAGTTCTACACTAATTTTTCCTGAATTACAAACATCAGTCACTGTCATTCATTTCACTATATTGGCAACAAATTATGAATTGACTTTCACCTATTGTCTTGTCCCTAAAAGTTAGGWGATCACTTTGTATATTCTTAGCTCTTACTCAGTGCAAGCTCCTCTGCTCTATGAACACATCACAGGACGAACACAATGGAATTTCTGGGTTTACAGTTTTAGAACTGATCTGCTTAAATCTGAGTTGCTTTTTCRCTTTGTCCTGAATCAGGGTGTGATTCTCTCTGGTGGATTCTTGCCCTGCCATACCATGGCACAGCATCTCCCAGGGTGGTTGCTCAGGAMGTCCACACAGATTCAATAACCTACAGCACATCCTTTAGCAAACTGCAGCCACCAGAGGCTACACACAAAATTTTTAAAGATACCATGTATTCTACCTTAGCTAGAAAACAGGACACCAAGAAAAGGCTTTGAATAGAAAATGTGAGTCAGCTTGGGGTGAGTCTCCCCCAAAGGTTTMTTGTGCTGCATTAGGAATCTAGGCAGATTTTGTCTCCTATGGGCTTCTGAGACTCCCTTACTGGAGTCTGAGACAGTTCTGACCTCTTRTAATTTTGCTGTAAAACATCCAGATTTGAGCCTCTTGGGCAAAAATTGTCTTCCAGCTCAGTGCTGGGATGAGTTACAGCACCAAAGCAAACAGTGGAAAATGCAGTCCAGTGGAAGTTACTCTTCCCCACCATGAACACGAACTGACAATCATGTAATGTAGTCCATTAAGCTGATGCACTGGTCGGTATTTATATTAATTTTAATTCATTCACTAAACAACAATAAAAAAAATTAACAGCATGAAGACGTTGAGGCAAGCACACACAAAAATGAGAAATCCAAATACAATCTGTAAGTTTTAATTTCTTCTGTTATTTTTCTTGCCTGGCTTTTCAGAAGCCTTTGCTTCCCTGTTGTGTTAATTTTTTCGTCCCTCATTTTCTTCCTGTCTTATATTCCCTGACAGTCACTGCATTTGACTCTACATACAATAAATATAAATTATAATACTTTCAACTTTGTMATGAATCATCTTTATAATTACTCAAGCTCATCTCTAGTTTTTTAGATATGGTATTGGATGATGTGCCAAAGTTTCCAAAAAATGTTAAAAACACTGGAATAAAAACAAGGCCGTGAACAGCCCCAAACAAAATGACAAGGAACATGATCTTGAAGAATGTCCTAAAGATGTACGTGTTTGCTGCAGCCAAGACAACTACTCCTAATATCGTGGAAACTGCACCTTGWAATACTGGRTAACCCAGCAGGGCCAGGGCTTCAATTGCCCTTTTATTGGCTGATGACTCTCCACTCGTCACAAAGGCATAGGAAATATGAGCAGAAAAATCTACTGAAAACCCTATGCAAATAACCAGGTTGATCATGGATATGGAATCGAGATTGACATTCCAGAATGTCATGAAACCAGCAACACCAACTATCACAGAGGCTATAGCGAAAGTCACCCACAAGCAGCACAAWGGGTTGGGAATGAGCAGAAGGGAGACAACGAGCATYGCCCCGGCAGCAACAACAACGTTCTGAACAGTGTTCTGCACTATAACCAGGTACTGGTCRTAGTAGATGAAGGCTGGGTGATACACCTTCAGTGGAATGCTGCACTGCTGGGCTGCTTCTCTTAACTGAGTGAGGAGATGCTTCTCATCCACGGCCGACGTCACATTCACTGTCTGGATGAAGAAACGTGAAGCTTCTATTTCATCCTGAGTCTTGTTTATGTCCCACTCAAAACTGGGAMGAWWTCTGAACAGTGYAATTAAGTTATTAAAGAAGTCAGTCTTGCTGTCTATATTTACCACACCCCATTCGGCCAGTTCAGTGTATACTCTCAGCCATGACTCTGAGTAGTCCTTATCTACATAGGAAATGCTCTCTAAATTCTGTGCACAACTCTCAATGCCACGACGAACTGTCTCGTTCCAGTAATCTACACTCTCAGTAATGACAACCATGACCCTGGGTCCGTATGTCGAGAAGTATTTCTCATCATCATCATAGTASGGAATAACGTAGGAATYGTCATTTGCCAGATTTCGGAGATCGATGCCTTCCCTGGTCTGAGTACASCCATAAACACTGCCAGCCAAATATGCTCCATACAGCAATACCAGGAGCAGCTTGATCCATTTATTTGTAACWAAAGGGCCATAATAYTTTCTAAAGAATATGCTCATTGGATGCTCACCTTCTGGCTGAGATGGCTGCCCAGAGAAGCTGCCGATACAGCAAGCATTGTACAAGCAGGAGCTCTCAGCCTCATCTTTGTCTACTGCCACAGGCATAMAAGTGAGCCAGTGTCGGTTCCCCTGCTCCCGTTTGTGATTTAATACCAGAACTGCCCCAAAGAAGGTCAGGGTRTACACATAGCAGAAGACAAAAGCTGTGCCTGTGTAGAGGCAAAAGGACCTCACAGATGGAAAAGCAGTCCAGGTGCCAATGAAGAAGGCCAAAACATCTGTGAGAGTGGTGATGGTCACAGAAAGTGCTGCCTCTGTGTAAGTCTCAGCCAGCAGAGATTTAACACTGGATTTCTCTTTTTTCTTTAAACTTTGTTCCCAGGCAGCAATCATGATGAACATGTCATCAACACCAACCCCTGCAAGAGGAGAGACTGTTAACACTGCA
>NW_026623246.1:5186442-5186767 GCF_030028575.1 Malurus melanocephalus
GAAAGCAAGGGCTGCTTGAATAGCAGAGTGAGATTTAGCCAAGCACAGAAGAAGAGATGAAAGCACTGCCTGCTGCCTGAACAGACAACTGCCAGTAAACATGCAAAGACRAATTAAGCAGYGTGTMAGAAGGTACYACTGGATGGCAGYGAGCCAGGCTGCTTCCAGAAACCAAGCAGCCATCAAACCAAATCCTCTGATGTACYGAGAATTTTTTTGCTTTAATTCAAGCAAAGCAAAAGTGCGTTATTTCTGAAGATCTGAAGACTGACTTAAGCCTTTTCCTAGGCTTTTTGATAGTGAGAGCCACTGCAACTGATGAACA